>NC_071097.1:33735252-34035252 GCF_027358695.1 Spea bombifrons | reverse complement strand
TTGGGGAAGAACCTTTTCTATTCTGGCGTGACTGCGCCCCGGAGCACAAAGCAAGCTCAATAAAGACATGGCTGGATGAGTTTGGGGTGGAAGAACTTGACCGGCCGCACAGAGCCCTGACCTCAACCCCAGCGAACACCTTTAGGATGAACCGGAGGAGAGATCGCGAGCCGGGCGTCTCGTCCAACATCAGCGCCTGACCTCACAAACACTCTACTAGATGAACGGGCGAAAATCCCACAGAAACTCCCCAAAATCTTGTGGAAATCCTTCCTAGAAGAGCGGAAAGGGGGGACCAACTTCATATTAATGTCTATGTATTTAGAATGTGATGTCATCAAAGTCCCTGTTGGTGTAATGGTCAGGCGTCCCAATACTACGGTATATCCATATAGTGTATATGATATTGGTATGTTGGTCGCAGTACATTTTTCCTTTTTTTTTTTTTTTTTTTTGTAATCATCCCAATTCCAACTCGACCTGTAACCCTATCTTCTAATCATTCCCCCAAAAGGATGGTCACCTACTTTGGCCACCTGATATGTTGGGACATGAATGTATGACATCATCACTATTGGCAAAGTTTGGCCTCGGCAACCTAAGCTTCCGAATGGTCTACGGCCACCGGGGGTCCTAAAAAGAAAATAAAGCTGACCAGCAGTGAGATTCACCAGTATACCGTAACTCACTTTTGAAGGACCTGTCCGACCATGAGAGGTCTCGTGGGTCTCCAAAAGCCTCTTCTGGGTGCAGACTGGCTCTGCTGAGATGTGGCTTGGCAAAGCTAGTTTAGACGGGTCTTTGAAAACCTATAATGTTGAGTTTTGAGCTGGGAAGCCCCAGGCAAAGGCTTTTCAGCTTAAATCATCATTTTTTAATATGTTTTTTAAAGATTATATGTGATAAAAGTAAGAATAACACGTTTACCTTCAGGGATAGAATGTACATCGGCTTGCTGTGAGAATTATTATTGTAATAGTTTTGTTTGTTTTTTTACTTTGTAAACGGCTGTTTTACCGAAGGAGTAGTTGTTACGTTGCACAGCCTGCTGGTAAAAGTGGTAAAGCAAAAATATTTTATTTTTTGAACATTTGATACAAATAATAACGAAAATAATTCCTTTTTTCAATGATTGATTTAATTCTAGTTAATGAGAAATGTGACATCTTTGAGCCGCTGGTACCAGGAGGTTGGTGAGATTAAGCAGCGTTTGTCCTTGAAATATACAAAGTCAAATTTGCCAAATAATAGACATTTTGGCTGACTTTGGTTACGAACTTTCCACAGGCTTAGTTAGGAGATGTAAGGAAGTTTTGTGCTGCGACACGGCTGTTGTTGGAACTGGCTTCGAGAACCTAGCTCGGGGAATGCTGCCGGTGTTATGTGGGACTGGTATTGTTTTTTTATTTGTTTGTTTGTTAATTTTGTAATTAACATTCTTTGGCAGAGAAGGAGTTAATGCAGCCAATTTGCAGAATTTACTAGAAAAAAAAAAAAAGGTGGCTGATAAGATCTTTGGTGACAACAGGGGGGCCAGGGGAAGCCTTTTGTTGAAGGTAAACCCCATTGATGTGGCGAGGAGTCCCGGTAATATTGTATTCGCTGAGTCTAACCTGTCCAGCAGGTTTAAAGACATTCTGCGGGCCGGAAAGCGAGCGAAAAGACAGGAGTTCAGACTTTTGGAAGAAGCCGATAGCGAAAAAAAGGAGTCAAGGACTCAAGACAAGGAGACGCGGGGCAAGGAGGGCTTCGAGGGGCACGTGAAGACCACCTTGCGTTGGCTCAATGCCAGCGTGGACCAGAGGCTGAGCGGAGGATTCTGGGAATGCGGGAGAAACGCGAGGTTTGTATAAATAGCAATATTATCATTTCTCAACAAACAATACTATGTTTAGTTTAAGGCTTAATTGCCTAATTTTTTTTTTTTTTAATTCACTCTTGTTTAGTATTTTTATTTTTAACAAAGATTTAAAAAAAATAAACGGAGAAAAAATTAGTTTGAAGCCAGAATTATTCATTCAAAAAATAATTTGTATTGGTATTTCCTTTATTTCATTATTTTCCTTTAGCTACTCTAATTGGCTTTTTATTTTATTTTTTTCCCCGGTTATATTATTATTATTTTTGTATTACTTTTGGTTACCACTAGATATACCTTTTTGGATGGAGGCAGTCATTGTATTCTTAATTTTTTATTTATTTTTTATTTTTTACTGATCCGCCACATTAATGTACAACAATGGAAAATCTTATATATATATATTTTTTTTTATTATTTTATTACATTAAATTGACTAAATAGAAACTTATGGAGGTTCTCCTGTGCTCTTTCACCTGTATCTGTAGAGTAGACTCTGATCACTATTTGAAGTGTAAAGAATGAACTGTGCATGAACTAAAAAAAAATTAAAAAAAATCTATATAATATAATTAGCAGTAACAAATAATAATGGAAGCTTGAAGCCACCAAGTACCTCCTTGCATTAACATAGCTACTTTAATTATTTTTGGTAAAGGTGGCGACCACGTGGACAACTGATCTGCAGAGCTGACAATCCTTTGGAAATGCAAATTTCGTGACTAAGGAGAGAACTTCCAACTTGAACATGTGAACAATTTTATCATGAATTCACCAGAAACTAGCCCTGGTATTTGTGGACCTGAAAGCTCGGTTTCAGTAACTCGTGGCTATTTCGGTGTGTTTTTTCTCTCACCTCTATGAGGATAACTCCGTTTTCCGGACAAATTTTGGACTACGTTTCATTTGTAACAAACTCACCCAGGGCGAAGCCAGCGGAGGTCAATATGGTCCTCGGGTTTGGGAGAAAGCAAGAGGACGATATCTGCGAAATCAATTTGTTGCAACAGAAACGGTGAGATTTTTCTTTTTCCTAAATATTGAACTGAATATTCGTTTAAAAAAAAAAAAGCAAGTTTCATCTTCTACAAAGTCATCATTTCCGCTTTATACAGGGAACCAAAGCGTTCATAGCTGATATTTCTGGTGGTCTCCATAGTAATTCCCAGATAATCACGATTTCTGTTGGACCTGGAATTCTTTATGCAAAATATTTGACCTTAGAAAGGTCAGAATAATTCCAGCTCCTTAAAGCCTTTAATTTTTTGGGAAAAAAATCTTTTTATGGATTACTATGTTGCTAAAACCACTTCTCAAGCTTTGCTCCTGAAACGTAACCCCCAGGGTGTCGATCCCTCGGAGCCATCATCCTGTAAGAATACGTTTGGGTAAAACCACTAACCTTTTTGAAAAACATGTTGTTCCTGAATGAGAAGCGGCGGCTCTGCCTGACAGCTTAATTTATGGCTTTTTTTGTGAATGCAGGTTACAAACATCTAAAGAAAAATGCCTTGTGGACCCAGCTAGTCCCTGTCCCAGTGTTTATTTGTTATTGTTGTAATTACCCCCACTATTGCATATAGACCACTAAACAACTACTAGTTCTCCAACTTCTGTAATTTAGAGGGCCAATGGGATGGAGAGGTTAGGATGGTGGGCAATGGATATGGAAATGTTGGTAGGATGGAGAGCAATTGGCATGGAGGGCCATTGGCATGGAGTGGTTGGTAGGAAGGAGGGCCATTGGCATGGAGTGGTTGATAGGAAGGAGGGCCATTGGCATGGAGTGGCTGGTAGGATGGAGGACCATTGGCATGGAGTGGTTGGTAGGATGGAGGACCATTGGCATGGAGTGGCTGGTAGGATGGAGGGCCATTGGCATGGAGTGGCTGGTAGGATGGAGGGCCATTGGCATGGAGTGGTTGGTAGGATGGGGGGCCATTGGGATGAAGAGGTTGGTAGGATTGGGGCTATTGGCATGGAGTGGTTGGTAGAACGGACACTAGGCTTATTGTCACATTAAAGACCTTAGTGGGTCATATATGCTGGTTTTTTGGGGGTTTTTCTTTGTGGTTTATTGGTTCTTGAAGCTTTTGTAGGGGTGGAGCCAGAGAGACGGAGAGCTGATATATAAGGGCAGGTATTGGATAATACGGATCCTTGGCCTATTTTAGATCCCAGCCTTGTCTTAATCTGTTGAGTGCAACTAAATTAAAGAAATAAAATAAAAAAGGTGAGTTAATTAGTAAAATTCGATATATAATTAATGATTCCCACCTTTTTTACAATTTCCTTTAATAAGTGGCTCCAGTCGAGGCCCGTAATACAAATTGAAGGATGGGAACTCGCTGACCCCCATCAGTCATTTCAAGATCCATGTTTATAAAACACTTCAGGAGTTGTGTTTTCCCAAAAACACGAAACCGGTTTATTTCTCACTTGATAAAATTGAACAAAAACAACCTCCTTGAATTGTTTGCCCCGTTTTTATTCACCTCTCCTTCAAACACTTTAAAGGAACTGTTTTTGTTTTGACTTTAGCAACGTTTTTTATTGACTTCTTGGCCTATTATTAGCTAATTTTGAGATGTTTTTTTCTTGACTGAGAGGGTGGAAGATAAATGGAGCAGCCTCCCAGCAGAAGTGGTAGCGGGTAATACAGTGAGGGGATTAAAAATGCATGGGATAGACATACGGCTCCTGAATCTAAGACGAGACCAACGACTGATTAAGGTTTGAGTCTTTACAGCAGGAGAAACGGGCGACTAGACGGGGGCCGAATGGGGGCCGATCTACCATTAAATGCTACATGTCACATGACAGCTAAGCATTCCCTGAAAAAATATGAATGGCCTAAAATGTTTCAAATACGAATTATTTCTGGGAAGGGTTTTGGCATTTAGTGATCTTAGGAATGATGTTTTTTTTTTGGGGGGGGGGGGTTATTTTGCGTGTAGTTACAGAATTATTATATTTGGAAGAATAGGAAATCACAATAGTCCAATAAATCCCCGCACGCCCCGGTCTGTGTGAGAGGTGACCCGAGAGTCTGACCTCGTTTAATAGATAGTAACCTCCGGGGGTTTCGGCAAATATTTACATCCATTGTCTTATTCCATATGGGGGAGGAAGATCCGTTCTGGAATCTGACACTTTGATCTTTACAGTATCTCTGACCTCAGAAACCAGCTGGGGAAACCCATTCACTCGAAAGGGTTCACGTAATGACTTTAAAGAGTCTAACATTCTTCGCCTGATTTTAGAAGACCTCAGAAGAAATATAAAAATGTTCGCGGTGTGTGTCATCAGGATATGATGTCATATCCCAGCATTCCAATTTAAGGCCATGCTGTAGTTCGCCATCGTGTTAATGGGCCGGCCCTATAAGCGGCCCGCTGAGCAGCGGCGCTACAGGGAGCTTCGAGACCCAATATGGCGGGACTGGCTGCCCCCCACCGGACCTGCTGCCAGCATGTACCCTTCCGCTTGTATAATATATACCCCTCAACATTTTAAAGGGCCAGAGCGACAATAAGAGGGGCTTTAGCCGGACTTTTCATGCAACATTTTGAGGTTTTGATGTAACGGAGTAAGAAAATAAATATCATGTTTATGAATAATGCATTATTGTGGTTTTGAAGACTGTAGATCCCTCAAACCCAACTGGGCTCCTAGAAAAGAGGGGCAAGTTTTTTGTTTGTTTTTTTTTTTTTACCATTTTTGTCATTTATGATATAAATGACAAAAGGAGAATCACATGAGGACCTTGTCAAACACCCTACGTTCCCAAACCACCCTTGGAATCTTTTGCACGGATGTAAGGTTGATGAATGATTCTGGTGATGCCCTCCTACATTCCGCGCTGTCTCATCTGTTTTCAGAATCCAGGAGCTCCCGCTGCTTTGTTCCGCACAGAAGAACCGCGTGAGGACGCTTAAAAAGTTATTGGCGTGTAAATCCACCGACCGCTTCCAGAGAGGTAAACAACGCACAACTGGGTTTTCTGGCGTCTATCATCTCCAATTCTGTTCTACTCAAACAAGTAACATCTCTGTAATTGGTCTCTCCCACCATGTTTTATTCCAAGTATCAGATTTAAAATCCATTTTTTAAATATTTCTGTCTTCTCTTTTTTATAACAGTTCTAGTTTTCCATAATTTTTTCAGGCAGCTGCAGATTAGCCGTTTTGTATGAGTTCTGAGCCCTGATCTACTAGACAAACACCCCGACTCCTTATCATACCGCCTGTGGGGAACGATAGAATGGCTCAGTCTTAATCACCCTGTTAGACTCTCTGACTAATGAAAGCCTATGGAGGAATGGACTTCATTAGCATCGCCATAGAGCATCAGCTCAGTGTGGGGTCTGAGCCGGGAAAGTCACCCAAAATATCACATGACTGACAGCAACGGCGGCTGCAGGTCTGCAGATAAAGGGAGTTTATTGGAGCAAATCAGATAAAACCAGGGAGCAAATCAGATAAATACAGCGCTGTGGGGGTTATATTTCTGTGCATTTTTACCAAATATTCTAGTTGTTACCTCCTTAATTCATTTAAATATAATATATATAAACTCCTGCAGTAACTTACTTGAAATCTGGAAGTTGTCCTCTTTCTGTTGGTTCCACCTCCAGCGTTTCATTACCATAAAGGTCCATGAATGGGTTTGATTGAAGTTTATTATCATCCAGACCATCAGGTTCGCTGTCCTGATCTTTCCGGATGAAGTAAAACCTGCTCTGTTGCTTCTTGTCGTTCTAATGCCTCGTTTTATATCAGGAGCCGTCGGGGAGACCGCGTTACACCTGGCCGTCCTGTATGACAACGTCGAAGCGGTGAAGGTCCTCTTAGAAGAAGCCCCTGATCTGGTTAACCAACCCATGGCTTCCGAGTTATATGAAGGTAAGCGCATCTTCTCCAAGGGAAGTGGGCATTGCGTCATTCGGTCATACATGCGTTCCTTCTTCATCATTCTTGTGGTGTCGTTTTGACCTTAGTAACATATTAAAGGGTTATTTTTCCCTACTTGTGACTCCATGGAAACTTTTAATTTCGTAGTTTTTTTAATAGAAATGTGGCGTATAGTCCATGTGCATGTGTTGATTCTTTCTCTGGTCGTTCCTGTGTATCTGTCGTTGTGTTGATTTCCGACGGACTCTCTTCTCCTCCGATGACAGGCCAGACTGCTTTGCACATCGCCGTGATGCGTCAGAACGTAGCGATCGCCCAGGAGCTGATCGACAAAGGAGCGGACGTGTCTACTGCACGGGCCGTGGGGACTTTCTTCAAACTGAAGCCCACCAACTCTTTCTATTACGGTAAGAACATGTTACTCCTAACTCATTGTATACAACGCTCTACGGTTCTAATAGTCATGAAATTGGGGTCATATATTAATCTCTTATCAGAATTATCCAGTGCCCTACGTTTTTTTATCCCTTACTGCCCTCTTTTGAGGACTCCCAGACCTCCCTTGGACTTTAACCAAGGAGGGAAGGAAGGGGTTGTATAGAACAGAGTTCAGCCCATGGAGAGAGTATGGCTTCAGCTTTCGCTGTGGCCCTACCGCTTTGGCGCGCATGTCTCCAATCTTCATGTGGCAAGGTGGAAGCATAAGATACCTTTTTAGGGAAACAAATGGCTCTCAAACCGCACAAAAGTCACATGGCTACAGCCCACCGCCAGCCGCACTAACCATGTGCCTTGAAACCTGCATCCCTCCAGTCATCGGGTCATGCTCTCTCTTAGGCTTGTGCATTCAGATTTGTATTACCGGTAGTTGCAAATTTACAGAATTTTGGTAAATTGGGTGATTCGTTTGAAGTCCCCAAAACGAGGCAATAAGCTCAGAATTTTCGGCCAGAAAAAAAAAAAAGAAAAAAGAAAGCAATGACATTCATGGAATTCCAAATGTAACTTTCCAAAAATAATTTTGGCCACTTTTATATCGTTTCTGCAAGGAAGACTTCACAAAAACTAGATGTTTTTGGGTCCAGTGGTAGGAAAAATTAGAAATCCATATTAACCTTAAAAATGGAGTCTGTAGTTGAAGCCGATACAGTTTACTGATTGGTCTGGTTGTCCAAGCTCCGTATTTTACGTTGAGCTCCTGCTGTAGGGCTCAACGGAGAAGCCAAGTTCCGTTTGTCCCAAAAAATCTAGTAGAATAAAGAGTGAAAAGCTGCAAGTATCCTATGTAGAAGCCATTATGTTTCCAAGTGGACAAGGTGGCCTATGACAAAGACCTTTCTCGTCAGCATCTCGATGACTGGTCTTAGCGAGATGTTGGACTTGGTCTGTAGGAGATATTTGGGTTTGGTCCCCAAAACTCTGCCACCTTATATGACTTGATGGATTGTTCTGTGTGTCTACGTCTTTATTCTGTGTACTACGGGCTGATCGAGCTGAGGAACCAGCGAGGAACGAGTTCACGAGGTGGAGTTGTTGATGTTCTGCTTATTGTTTTGGGAAAACTGGCAGATTTTTGGCAGCTTCTCTGATATTTTCTTTTTCGTTGCCTGTCATGTGGCTTTGAGTTTAGTCCGTGGCCGTATCTGATTTTGGTTTTATTTATGCCAGACCTGAATTTCCTCATTCTTTAGTGTATAATGTACAGTGTATGATACAAGATCCATAAGGCACGCAATGTACGCATCGTTTGTTATTGTCACAGTCTTGTGGAACTGTCGACTTTCCAGTGTCCCAGGCAGCCTCACGAACAATACAGTCGTAAAATATGTCACTTGCCTTTAGGAGAAGCTGCAGCTCCAGAGCTGCAGTGGAACATCTCCTTCATAGCACTTTCTTTGCATGCGCACAGGTGGGGGGGGCCTTATTATAACCCCACCACAGAATATTCCCCCAAGCCAATGCTGGAGATACCTGCCAGTAATCAGAATTTTACCCCACAGGTGTAATTTGCGTTAAAGTACATATGGTAGCTGGAGAGTCCCTTTTAAGGGGCAATTTGTGGTTTTGGTTGCATTAAATAAAATTTATTATTTATTTATTCAGATTGTAAAACAATATATATATAGATATATAGATATATATAATCTTGTAACTAAGTTACTTTAGCAATTCTATGTGCATTTCTCTCTTAATCGGTGAATTTGCATCCCTGGGTAACCGGAATAGAACATTTAGAGAACGATAGCCATTGAAATCAGTAACCTTGTATCTACTACACCTGCAGCATATCTTAAGGGTTAATGCGGTCAATTTCATTGGAAACACCCTAAATATATATTTGCTATAGGATGTGAATAATGGAACGCCTCATCCCACCTCGCTGGGGTAACCTATTTACTACAGTCCAAAGGTGAAATGCGTTTGTGTGCGACAGGAATGTGCGTTTGTATGCAATATGTAAGAAATGTACATTCTTTATGTAATATATAATCATGTAATTTTTTGTGTTTCAAATAATATTTTTTTAAAATTATTTACCATCTCTTGCCGTTTTTATTTTTTTCCTCCCCTTCCAGGAGAACACGTTCTGTCGTTCGCTGCCTGCGTGGGGAATGCTGAGCTTGTTCGGTTATTACTTCGGCACGGAGCAGATCCAGAGGCCAAAGACTCGCTGGGTACGAGATGGTTCTGTTGGGTTACCGGGGCTAATACGGACCCATAATACTGAACACAGTTCGGTTTTCCTGATCGTTGGCGGTAGTTGGAACCGCTCACCTTGCCCCGTTTCATCCTTTTTCCTGCTGCTTGTTGGCCGGCCAGCCATCCATCGACCTTCATGAAGGCAAACTTGGCCTGGATCAAAAATATGGAAGTTGGTGTTGGGTTTTGTTTCGATCCAATTTCTTTCCTCTTAACTTGGTCTTTCCTCACCTCTCGCCAAGCACGATTACCCACTTAGAGATGAGTTAGCGACCATGACCTAGAACAGAGCGTCACGCTCTGCCGACCCAACCGATACTTAACAGGACGGCTGTTTTTTCTTACCCCCTGAGCAAACTAATTGCTATACCCCTTCTGTGGCCGCCTCTGGTGCTTCTTATGTTTTATATTGAATTGGAATCCGATCCATTCTCTAGCACCGGTATACATTTATAATACTTGACATCTGATGTGATGAGACTCCAACTTTTGTTAATTTGGCATTTCTAAATATTTACAAATAGATGACAGAGAACATAATCCTGAGAAAATGGCCATTGTGTCATGAACTAGTCAAAGCGGAAATAAGAATAAAGAAAAGTTTCCTGAATTTGCACATTAAGGAAAAAATGAGGATTATATATTTGTTTTGTGTTTTTTTTTAAATGCGGAACCTTTTTCTCTTGTTTTGCATTCTTCTTTTTTTTATCTTGTATTTCTGTAAATGAAGTTCCGCTTGTAAGCTAGCACGTTGTGTCCTACGCCAAAGACATACCAGGACAAGGAAATAAAAATTGTATGTATTTTTGTTTTGGGGGCAAAAGTTTAATTCAAGGTTATCCATTTTCTTCTGTCCACAGGTAACACCGTCCTTCACATTCTGGCGTTTCAGCCGCACAAGATGGCCGCCTGTCAAATGTATGACCTCATCCTGGCCTATCACAAAGAGAAAGTAGGACCAGGATTAGAGGACATCTGCAACAATGACGGTCTCACGCCTCTAAAGATGGCTGCCGGAGAGGGTAACACCGTGGTACGTCAACTACAACACATCCAATGTGCTAGAGAACGTAGTCTTCTTTGGAATATGGAATATCTAAGCTTTTATATATTTATCGATATTTTAGATGTTTCAGCATCTGGTTCAGAAGAGAAGACAGATCCAATGGACCTTTGGCCCTATTAGCTGTTACCTTTATGACCTGACTGAGATTGACACGTGGGGGGACCCCAAGTCTGTCCTCAATCTTGTGGTTTCTGGAGAAAAGAAAGAGGTAACGGGATGACCCGATTAAAGATAGACCTAGGGTTTGATTTTATTATTGTGCATCAAGTCCTCCAAACGTGTCTCGTTAATTTCCAGGCGCGTCGGATTCTGGACCTCTCCCCGGTGAAGGAGCTGGTTAATAGGAAGTGGCAGAGGTTTGGCCGGCCCTATTTCTGGTCGTTGGCGGTCCTCTACATCCTATACATGGCCTGCGTCTCTTTCTGTTGTGTCAACCGGCCTCTAAAATCCAAAACCGAAAATTCCACGAACCCCAGGGACATCACGATATTTGTGCAAAAACCCCTAAAGGTGAATAAAGGGTGAACTATGTATTTTATGTATCACGTTAATCGTTTTCTTCAATTTATGCTGAAAATATGTGTAATGGGTAACAAAAAAAAATTAAAAAAATCTGTCAATTTATGTCAAAATGGAAATATTTCTTGAGTAACTTCGGGCTGTTTTTCTGCAGGAAGCCTATTCCACACCTGAAGACCTCGCCCGTCTCGGTGGGGAAATGATCAGTGTTATCGGGGCAATAATAATTCTGCTGCTGAAGGTAAATATCCTGATGTGTGTAAGTTTATATTTTCCAACAAGAAAAAAAAAAAACTTAAAGCTCCCTTCCTTTGAGGAGATGTAGAAGTAGCGATTGTAAAGTTTGGCGCGCTTACTCACACTCGCTCTAATGTTCTCCAACAGTTTCCCTTCTCTGCCAACCCCTTCCACATCTTCTTGTTCTTCTCGTTTTTATCTTCTATCTTTTATATATCTTCGTCCGCATCGCCACGGACATAATCTGGTGCGAACGTCCAACAAAATGGCGGCTCTTCCGTTGACCTGCCCTCCAATCAGTGGAGAGAACGACCCAGAAAGGGTGAAATAAACTAGAAGATCTTCAGTTCTAGAATTTCAACAATCTTCCTGATTTTCCTTTCAGATCCCTGACTTGCTGCAGATAAAAAATGCTAGGTACCTTACGCAAGCTGTCCAGGGTGGGCCGTTCACCATTATTATGTAAGTGTTGCGGAACAATAAATATTATATTTGCACAAAATATGATGGCACTATATAAAAGAAAGTATGTATTTTTTTTTATATGTTTTTTCATCGTTTTGAATTTTCTGTGCCCGGACAGCATCTCCTTTCCTTGCCTGATCCTGGTGACCCTTATCTTGAGACTCACTAACACAGACGGAGAGGTGGTCCCCATGTCCATGGTGTTGGTTCTCGGATGGTGCTACGTCATGTACTTTGCCCGAGGTTTCCAGATGCTCGGACCTTTCACCATCATGATTCACAAAGTAAGGAGAATTAAAGGGATGATGTTCTACCAGTTAACGAACATCTCACAAAACCCAAGACCGTCACTAACCTCTATAATGTCAGTTGGCACCGAAGTGAGGTCTAAATAAGCCATGTTCAGCCTTCAGAGAGTATTTCACCACAAGTTCTTCAATTTGCTTCTTATGCTTTCTGAGCTCCTTCCATAGAAACGTCCTCCACTAATCCCTTAATTCTACCCTGTTCTCTCCAGATGATTTTCGGGGACCTGTTGCGGTTCTGCTGGTTAATGGCTGTTGTCATATTTGGCTTTGCTACCGGTAAGTAAATTATACGTGGGTTGATCTTATGGAAGAATCAGCATATATTAATAATAACTTCACTAAACTTTGTGCGCTTGGTACCGTTGGAAGCCGTCAAGCTGAAATTGATTTATATTTTGTGGACGTTTTTGGCATATCAATGATTCTCTTGCTTCTGATTGGCTGCGTACCTTATGGAACAGTTCGAAACCAATGGACATGGCGAAACCCACGGATTAAATATTAAGCTATTTAATGTATTGTCAAGAAAATGTTGGTTGATCTTCATGGGAACCAATTCTCTCTGTCTCCCCAGCTTTTTATATCATATTCCAGACGGAGGATGCGTCCAAGCTGGGGCATTTCTACAGCTACCCCATGTCTCTCTTCAGCACCTTTGAGCTTTTCTTGAATGTCATCAACTCCCCGACAAATTATGATGTGGACCTCCCTTACATTTTCAGTATTATCTACTTCACCTTTACGGTCATCGCAAACCTGTTGATGCTGAACCTCCTGATTGCTATGATGGGGGACACGCACTGGCGGGTGGCGCAAGAGCGGGATGAGCTGTGGAGAGCACAGGTATTGAGCGACGTCTGACCTCTCCACTCACGTTACTCTTTCAGTTGATCCGAGCTCCTTTATTGACTCGTCTTTTTGTTTGTTTTTTATGATTATCATTTATTTTTAGGAATATTTTTAGAATAAATTTGAGAAAATATCATTTTCTGCATCTCAGAAACTTGCTGCCCTGTCAAAAATCTCTCTATTATAATTTTTTGCGTGCATATGTGTAATATATGGTTGTCTCTGGGGGGGAAAAAACAAAAAACAATGAGTCAACCTTATACATGTGTCCAAGTTGGGACACCTTCTGTGGGAGATGGAGTATATTGTTTTTTACTCTTTTTTTTTTTGTATTAAATGCCGATTGAGGAACCACATATTGGCTGCTCTTGACCCGTTTGTCAATTTAGTTAAATTTTATAACATCCCCTTCCTCGGCCTACCTTCCAGGTCGCAGCCACCACCGTGATGCTGGAGAGAAAACTTCCACATTGCCTATGGCGACGATCGGGTGTCTGTGGCAGAGAATATGGACTGGGGGATCGCTGGTACCTCCGGTGAGTTCACCATCACTTGAACTATTTCAACAGTAAAAAATATATATATTTATAATATATTTCTTAAGCTTTCTGTTGATTCTCCCACAAATTATTTTTTTTATCGGTATCCACTTTGAAAATGTTCTACCACAGACGATTTGCAAATATAAGAGTTGTTGGCTTTTGTTAACTTTTCTGGATGTGCTTCGAGAAAACTCTCTACACAAACGATCGGACGACCGGTGGTGGATAATATCACTTTTGAAGATAAAATAGTGATGAGAATTTACGTTTTGGAAGGTTTATTATACATTTTTTGATCGTTTGAAATAAATCTTGATCATATCTGGTTCTATTTACAGAGTGGTGGCCAGGAGGGACCTCAGCCAGCAGAAGATTCGCCGTTACGTCGAGGCGTTCCAAGGTCCGGAAAACGAACACCAGAAACATAAACCTGAGAAGCCTCATGCCAGGAATATCCATTTGACCAAGGGGATAATCTGCAGCGTCCCAGGGAATCTCCCAACCTTTGAGTTCACCGAGGACAACGAACCTTCGAAAAGCACGCAAATGCTGGGTAACCTACGGGACCAAGGCCCCTTTTCTGGCCAAGATAACCCATGTGCAACCAGACTTGAGTTGCCTCAAATATGTGTAGAAGACACAAGGACAGACCCCACGGCTTCAGGAAACAGGACGGTACCAGTGAGAAAGGCCAGTGGCCGTGGCTGGCAGATCGTGAGGTCAATCACCATTGAGCAGCTACGTGGACATATACCACAAAGTAGCACGGAGGAGTTGGAGGAGATACACCACGTGTGACAAATGCATGACCTAAGGTGTAATCACGGCTAGATGATGTGGGTCTTTCGGAATGCCAGAGCTGTGCAGTAGCGGATGCTAAAACTGACTGGGAAAGCCAAAACGGAAGAAGGTGCTGGCCAAAACTGACTGATTTTCTTGGTGTTACCCCAAAATGAACCAGGATTGTTTTAACTTAAATGATTAAGACATTAAAAGGTGCCTAAAACTGTTACACGCCATATTGTAGTGTCGCTGCTGTTAACCGTTTGTCTGCCACACAACTGGATCTGTGGGATCTGTGGGATCAGATGATATGATGGGGGGGGGGAGCCACTTTTGTAAATAAAAAATTCAAATAAAAATAAAAAAAAATAACTTTTAGAAGCAAAAATATCACTATTTATCAATAAAAAGTGTTATAGGTGTAGCTCTTGGTTGTGACTGACCTTTCAATTCATACAAAGTATTTCAAACTAACCAAGCCGTTTACTCCCAAAACTAATGATTAGGAACAGGCGTATCGGACAGTGTGATATATTAAGGAAAGGTCGTCGTGTTGGATTGTGGTGAAAACCTAGGTGCGGCTGGCAAGCCTTTTTAGAGAGGTTTGCCCTTAGGGGGGTAAAGGTGTTGGGGGGGGTTACAGGAGAGATTTCTGATCTCCAGGACCGGCCCATTTACACTTTGGATGCTGTACCGAGCCAGCATAGCCACCGTAGGCTGCACTAAAAGGTGCTGCGTGCCTTTAAAACACGGCGCCCCCGGACATAATGCCCCCCATCTTTGATCTGCCAACTTCTGAAAATTGGGACTATCCTATGGAAAATGTGATGGTTGGGCGGTACGTAAACGTTTTATTATGCAAAACGTTGAATAAAACTACATTCAGGCTCATAAATCCGAAAAATTTATTTATTTCATTACATTTTTTTAATTAACCTTTTTCATTGACGTTCCTCCCTAAAACTGAAGGATTTAACATGTCTTAATTATCTGAATGGAGTCACCAAGTTTAAATTAGAGGAGGGGGGAAAAAAAAGGGGTGAGCATCCTACAGAACCACTTGATATGTTATGACATCATAGAAGATCTTCTCCATTCTCCCCATCGTAGTGATGCTAACCCAGTCCGTGTCATAAGTCAATTTAATTATAACTGAAGCGTTTCCTTGCAGTGATTATCCAACAATCCGTGTTCTGCGTGGTGCTTTTTCACGTTCTGTAGAAATGTCTAGATATGAAAGACTTCGTGTTCCGATTCCCCGGCCAACACGTCCATCCCTTGTAACTGGTCGATGGTTGCCCTCCGTACGATTTGCCAGCCTCGGCTTGACCTTCTTTCTGCCAACGGTTCTACCAAGTCTCTCTGCTCCTCATCCTCCAGAACGGGGGAGATTTGTATTTTGGGGATCGTTTTCCCGGATGTGCTCTGCATGGTTTCAGTCTTGTTGGGCGGGACGGTTCCTGACTTCTGGGGATCCTGGGTGTCTTTCACGCTAAAACAATAAAAATCAGCAAAATAAAAAGCAGTAAAATCGAAAGTGAATTCAATCAGGAGGATCGTGGGTTAAAGGGTATTATTACGCCAGGTATAAGTGCGACAATATGTATTTTTGGTTAGTTGTAACGAATGTGGATACGTTGTGAAAACTCTGACCTTAATCAGTCGTTGGTCTCGTCTTAGATTCAGGAGCCGTATGTCTATCCCATGCATGTTTAAACTCCCTCACTGTATTACCCTCGACCGCTTCTGCTGGGAGGCTGTTCCACTTATCTACCACCCTCTCAGTAAAGTAAAACTTCCTTCAGTTCCATCTAAGCCATCGTGTATTGTTTACGTGGGATATCAATCAGATACATTGTAACGCGCCATCTGCTATCGCATGCTGTAGGTTTGATGGCCCTCGGTTTGATGGACAGAGTTATTGTTTATTCATCTTCCTGTTTTATCGCTAATTTCGCCGGAGCTTCACTTACCACAAATACCAGCGGTTCCCAAGCCCGTACTTGGACCCGCAGACACCGAGTCGGGGCCAGAAGTATCGGGGGAGTTTACTTTCCAACATCACCGTGATGGCTGCAAGCTGCGTGGGATGGCAAAGAAATTGTTATGAAGAATGACGGTCATGCAGGCGGGGGGGGGGGAGCGGGGCTTATATTCCTGGAAGAGGGCAAATATCAGCTGGCGAGATCATTTATGCAAGTTTGAACTGGTTAGAACCAAGGGGACCTTAAAGCTGACTCCTTCCGGTTCTATACGGCCGTGATCATATCTAAGGATCCCAACTGGTGCTTTTGCTACCAATATAGTGGTTGATATCCCTGCTTCAATTTAGGTGATTCCATGAAGTCAATCTTGTGTCAAGGTTTCCATGAGGACGGAATACGAGCCAATTGGTTAGCACATTTTGTGAGTGACCACATCAAATATTTATAATGGGTCATTAAAGGGTAAATATCTGGAGCTTCTCGGGGTATTTTAGTAATAATGGTCATGGTCAGTATTTCGTTATAAAATAAAGGGGTACATTCGGGGCATTTATACATTTATTTTCTGTTTTGTTGTTTAGTTAATAGGTTCCTTCTTAACATCATCAAGCTGGCCAGGATCCAATGTAAGAGAACGGCGATTATCCCCGCTGACCTGTGCCCTCCACAGCTTGTCTCTCTCCTGCGCCACCCTCCAGTAGGTATCACCCATCATGGCAATTAGCAGGTTCAGCATCAACAGGGTTGAAATCAACGTGAAGGGAAAGTAGATGAAGCTGAAGACCAAAGGAAGGTCAACGTTGTAAATTTCAGGGGCGTCCATGACATTGATGAAGAGTTGGTAGGTGCTGTAGAGTGACATGGGGTAACTGTAAAACATCCCCATGTATGCGGGGTCCTCGGTTTGGAAAATCACATAGAAGGCTGAAAAGAAAATGGAACACGTTGTATATATTTACGGCCAATGTCAGGTCAAGAGGAGAAGACGTGACGCGGTGGGGCGTGAGGACAATCAGGGAGACGGAACGTCTGGAGAATGGAGAAGGATGATAAGGAAGAGAGGAGCTGCCGAGAGAAGATAAATGGCAAAAAAGGTGGAGAAAGAAAAAAGAGAGAGCAGAGAAAAGGGAGAAAAGCAGAAAAAATAAGAAAAAAAAGAGAAATGTAAGAGAGTTTCACGGTAAATGGAAGTGCAAGAGAAAGAGAGAAAGATGAAAGATTGGGGGAAAGGAAAGAAGAAAGTTGGGGTTAAATGTGCAAAAAGATTCTAATGCAAAGTTTAAAATGTGGCTTTATCACCGTAGCAACTGACTACATTGGTTTAGTGAGTTATTTTTTAGAGATACCGGCCAACGAGTCATGGAAAATAAAAAGCCAGGGTTGTGATTTTGGCTTTGGAATGGAGCTGTTGCCCCCCCATTTACATTTACTGGTGCTTTACACTTCAAAACTATAAGAGCGTAGCGTCTAGCCGCGTGTATCCCGCAGGTGGCGCACGTCTTATTTAATGGACCCTGGCCTTAAAGTGACAGCACCGCTTTTTCATAACATAGTCCATTCCTGAGAAATGTGCATGGAGGACTATAGTATATCTACACAGCTTCATTCCTACACAGCTTCATTCCTACACAGCTTCATTCCTACACAGCTTCATTCCTACACAGCAGGAGTATGACTGTGTCTGCGGCCCACGATGCCGACCTCATCTAGTTCAGAGCTAATTAAATTAGGGCCTTTTTATAGAAAAAAAAGTCTCATTAAGAATAACTTCATCAATCCGCAGCCAGGTTTCCATTTCTGGTGGAGTCTTTCTGATAAAATGTAATACCTGTTCCAAAACCAATAATGACGATCACCATGAGCCAGAAGAACCTCAGCAGGTCTCCAAACATTATCTGTGTAAAAAAAAAAAACCTCTGTGATACATTTAAACAAGCAAATAATTGATAAAAAGGGTAAAACATTCAAAAAAACTGATACGATTACTAATTATTTTTTAAGAAATCGATAAATGGTGCTGCTTGGTCTGGATTTTGTTATTTAAGATTAACTAGAAAATGGACTGGATTTCTTTCCTGTAAAAAAGGAGGACATTGGTCCATATTTATAAAAAAAATGCGATTAGATAATATTTAAATACGTTTTTTTTTAAAGAAGTCCCCTCGAAACATTGGCAAGTAGGTAAGAGAGTTTCAAGAGTGATCAAGAATATTGAGAACATGTCAAAAAAAATATTTTTTACATTTTACTGCCAATGTAAGCATTCAAGTAATTAAGTAATGTTTTTTAACGAATGTTTCAGATAACAAAATTGCAACAATTATATGAACCAATTTTGTGATTCTGCAACAAAATATAACAATCGGTGATGAATAAATAACAAAACGTGATTATTAAATAACGAGATCTCCACGATTGTGTCGTTATGAACGCTTATCGTCGCCGTGTTCCGAAAGAACTTTCGGATAATGGGAAAGAGTTTTGCTTACTTTGTGGATCATGACAGTAAACGGGCCGAGCATTTGAAACCCTCGGGCAAAGTACATGAGATAACACCAGCCGAGGACCAGGGCCAGAGACATGGGGACCACCTCCCCTCCGGAATCCGTGAGCCTCAGGACCAGGGTCAACAGGATGAGGCAGGAGAAAGACACGCTGAGGAGACAATGACGGAGCATGAGGTCTGCGGGGTATGAGGAGGAGGAGAGGGATTGGGGTACAACAATATACTTAGTCCATTCGCCTCTAGAACATTCTACATACGTGACTGACGTGATGAGGACGGGATAGAACATGAGGCCATCTGGCACATGGGGCAAATGCCCAACAGGCCGCTGGCCAACAGCCCCACGGACTCAACCAGCATCAAGATATGCCCAGCCGCGCACTACGTGAACATAAAAAAGTATATCCAGCTACCAGTCACACTCATGTCATCAGGCGGCCACTGGCCTTAAAGTGCCAGGCCCTCCCCACCATCGCCGGTCCAGCCCTGGAGGGCTCTGAATGCGTTTGATTTAGGAATGAATTTCTCTGTCCATGGAGTTTAGGGGGAATTTCTCCCTCGTCGTGGCGCATGTTTTAATACATCATCTAGTTACTCACAGGATGAGATGAAAAACCCCTCCGGAGACCGTGTCGGTGAAAAAGGAAACATTCCGAACGCTCATCAGTACTGGGATCTGCACAAGGAATGGAGACGCGGGAGTAATTAGAGCTGCATGACGTCTACGTTCCTTTGTTGTATGGAAAACATTTTAGAGCATATTGCATTTCAGACAAAGATCTATATAAAAGTATCTCTGATAACTCTATCATTTTTACGTCACTGAAAGTATGGTAGATAGCTGAACAGCCTCCCAGCAGAGGTGGTAGAGGGTAATACAGTGAGGGTATTAAACATGCATGGGATAGACATACGGCTCCTGAATCTAAGATGAGACCAACGATTAAGGTTTGAGTCTTTACAGCAGGAGAAATGGGCGACTAGACGGGGGCCGGATGGGGCCGATCTGCTGGCAGGTTTTATGTTTCTATGGTTTAGTTCTCCCATAGACTGTAATAAAAGAATCACATATCAGGACGGTTAAGTCTCCAGTAATTAAATCTTGACCAACACGCCCTATTTAAAGCTCATTTAAGGTCCATGTGGGCTTCTTCTAATAAATTACGAGAGCGTTCCATATATTCGACGTTGGAAAAGCGAGTGACATTGAAGCGCCAAGCAAGCAGCGGGAATGTCTTTGCAGTGAAGGTTTGTTACGTAGAAGGAATGTAACTTTCATTCATCTACAAACATTCAATGTGTTTTACCTTGAGAAGAAGCATAGCCACGGCTCCAATGACTGTGATCAGCTCACCCACTAGCCTTAACTCAGCCATCGGAGTTTGGTAGGAATCCTAAAAAGAGATTAATGACAAAATTATCCATCTATATATATATATATATTTATTTATGTATATCTGTGTATTTTTATATATAAATAATATATAGAAATATAATAAATAATTCATTAGAACATTGTCATTCGTAAAGGTTTTGGGTGCATTTCAAGCAAAAATGTATAGTTGTCTGGTCAATTCAGACCAAGTTGGCTGAAATGTTATATATCGTCTAATCACAAACGTTTACTCAACAACTATATAACTCGACTGACTGCTTGACTGCTTTTTTTAGTTTAAAATTCACTTTAAGTGGACAAAATCAACTCAAACCCTCAGATGTGGGTGAACGACCCCCCAAAAAAGATCAGACCTTCAATAAAGTAGAGAGGCTGACAAATGGGGCTATCAACGAGACGATCAAGGCAATTGAAGCCCCATCGGCCAAGATGGTCAACATGTCATTGGTGAGTGTCAGTAGCTCACTAGCTTTTGAGTGCCACTCAAATCACAACACGAGTGGGAGTTGAAACGCTCAAACACAACAGCAATTAATCTAACAGCACTTTTACTTTTAGTGAATAGATAACTTGCTGTTTGAATTCGATGACATCCATAAGATGTTCTCCTACCAGAAGGTTGGCTTGCACCAGCAGAGTGATGTCCCGGGGATCCGTCCCGTTTTTTTCGAGTGGCTTGAGCGGACGGTTGGCACAGCAAAGAGACACGCAAATCATATACAGCACATAGACGGCGGCAAGGAAGCAGAAGTAAGGGCGACCGAAGCTTCGCCACTTCTCATTTACCAGATCTTTCACCGGAGAGAGATCCAAGATTCGACGGGCCTGACCACGAAGGATGAGAAGGAAAATAAAGTTATAAGGTGATAAGAAAAGGACGGAACTGCAGAGTGAGATACAGAATTCGGAATTTTGGCATCTTGTCACCTCGGACTTGCTGGAAGAAACCAGCAGATGGAGCACGGAGCACGGGGAGCCCCAGGAATCGATTTCCGTGAGGTCGTACAACGTGTACGAAGCAGGACCCATCGGCCAGACTTTTTTAACATCTTTTTGCATTAGGTGCTGGAACATCTGAAAGGTATTTGGGTAAAGGCTGTGGTTATTATTGGTGATAACATCAGGCACAGAGCGATCTTAATTCACCACGACGGACGGACAAGCGTTGTTGCTACTAATTATCTAATAAATGTAATGGTTACTATTGTCAGGGTCAACTTTGTAACAAAGGCACATCTTTTATGTTAGTAGGAAGTCGCCCGTCATCTCTGCCCCTAGTTCATAGACTTTGTTATTTTTGGTATCCTTATTGACTTTTGATTCGACGTTTGCCTCCATGGCCTTTGGGTTTGTATCCCTGATTACGTATAGAATGGAATCAAAGAATTCATTCCGTGCATCTTCACAATCTGACGCGCCGGCCGACTTCTACGAGCGAAGGAAGACCGTACGTTTTCGGAATATTCACTCACCGTGACGTTACCTTCTGCCGCCGCCATCTTTAGGGGCGTCAGGCCCTGATTATTTTCAATCTGGTTCAGACGGGGGTATCTACGGTCGCAATCAAGAGACGTGAGCAGATCAAACATTTGGCAGGCGATGGTTTTGTTGGGCTGCAGGACGAGGATGTGAAGGACTGTGTTTCCTGAAAGGAGGAAAGAAAGCAGTAACGGTCTCGAGAGGGGACACGGGGGGTCTCACCTGAGATTAAGTCGGGGAGAATTCCCTTTGGTTCTTACCCAGACAATCCTGAGCTCTCAAGTTTGCCCCGTTGGCTACAAGCAACTTCACAAGTTCACCGTTTCCCACACAAGCCGCAAATGTCAGGATGTGCTCCCCTGGGGATGCAGAATAACTAGAAATTATTATTATTATTATTTATTGTTTTCTATAGCGCCATCAAATTCCGTAGCGCTGTACAATGGGTAGACAGGACACAACAAGTAGTATGTAATGTAACAATTTGACTTACAGAGAAATGGTTAATACGGTGGGAAAAAAATATTATATTTATTGGATATCATTCGTGGATATTCACATATAAAGGATAGTGAATAGAATTATTATTAATTATTATTTCATTATTAACTGGTTATAATAACGCACTGGTCTATAGGGGTAGAATATATACAGATAATATCAGGGTCTGGATATCAATAATGCAGGTTAATACAGAATAATAAAACTACATTAATTCTCGGCGGTCTATCCACCATAAAACACATTTCGATGATAGTAAAAAAAGTAATAAATAAAATAAAAAAATATAAAATATAAATCGATAAAATACAATACATTCTAATCTAATAATATTTTAATAAAACTTTTTTGATTATGTTTACTTTGTGGGCTCACCGAAATAAAAGAGATTTTGGGCTTTCTGGGTAAAGAAGTTCCCGGTTGCCCGAGGCGAGGAGACGTCGGCCCCTCTCCGGATCAGCATGCGGACGAGGTTCATGTTCTGATTGACGGCCGCGATGTGCAGAGCCGTCTGCCCTGGAAGAAGAGCCAGAATCATGAGTTTCCATTGAAGGTCGTATGAGACTTGATAATATATATGAATTCCGGTGGGAAGCCATGTCCGACGTGCAGAAATACTTCTCGATAAGCTTACAAATATACCTAATGGTAACAAAAATGTTTAAAATATACCAAATAAAAGCAAAAAAAATATAGATTTTTACTAATAATTTGCCCATTTTTTATCTGTTTGTGTAATGTTGACAGTTTTGCAAGAATAAGGTTGATGGTTGGATAAAGAAGAACGCGTAGAATCCAGAGACGTATTGTTGTCGACCTGTCTGACCTTGGTAGGTTTCCGATGTCATTGGAAGATTCACCAGGTAAGGAGCCTCCGTTAAGAGAAGTTCGGCTATTTCTAAGTTGTCGTACAGAGCCGCCATGTGAAGAGCCGTCTCTCCTATAGCTCCTGAAAAAGTAAATTCGGTTACATAGAAACAGCCGGCAGATCGGCCCCATCCAGCCCCCGTCTAGTCGCCCGTTTCTCCTGCTGTAAAGACTCAAACCTTAATCAGTCGTTGGTCTCGTCTTAGATTCAGGAGCCGTATGTCTATCCCATGCATGTTTAAATCCCCTCGCTGTACTACCCTCTACCACTTCTGCTGGGAGGCTGCTCCATTTACCTACCAACATTATTGAGTGTGGCTGGGATGCCAACAGACCCAAGAAAAACAAACTATTGGGAATGAAGCAAGACAGTGAGCTGTTTGTTTCACTAACCTCTCTGAAAAGGGTCACATTTTTCCGACGCGAGGAGCTCCCTGAGAAGTTCGACGTTATTCTCTTTAGCAGCGAGAAGCAGAGGTAATTCCCAAATACTACAAAAAAAAAAGAGAGAGAAATTGTTCCTGGACGAGGCTTCCGATGATTCTAACGATCGCAAGGAACGTTCTATGTAGCAAATCAAGAAAAAAATAGGTTATGATGTCATCAGACCTACCAACCAAACTGCGGATATATTGCTTGTCTCTCCAAGAAACATTTTTTTTTCCTTTTTAAGGGAAAGTAGAAATGTAGATAATTTGGTTCTTTATTTTGGGGGGGTTAAACATTTTACAAAAAATTCACACAAATTCACCCAAGATCCCCATAAAGGTTGACAATATGATGTAACACTAGAATTTTAAACCCGTATTTACAATTGTGATTTACAATCATGGTACTTTTGTGCTTTAACACAACTAATACAAATAATAGAAAGACCTTCTAGAAATAACTTAAAAAAAACCAAGAACAATTAGGGATATGTTCCCAGGATCAGTCCCCCATTTGTGACATCAGCATTCGGCACCGTATGTAAATTCATTATTCTCTATTGCAGTTGTTGATCAGCATTTTGTACAGCGCTGCGGAATATGATGGTGCTATATAAAGTAATAATAATGACAGTACTAATGATGATAATAAAAATAATAATGATGATAATAAAATAATAATAATAATAATACAAAGAATAATAATAACAATAATAAATAATATTTAAATAATAAAATAATAATAATAAATAATATTTAAATAATAAAATAATAATAATAATAATAATAATAATAATAATAATAATAATAATAATACAAAGAATAATAATAATAACAATAAATAATATTTAAATAATACAATAATAATAATAATACAAATAATAATAATTAATAATTCCAAAACCCATTTCTTGTTGATCTATACCTTTGCCTGCAGTTCTGTTAGCTCAATGTATAGATCACCTTATGTGCTTACTGCTTAATTAAGTGAGCACTGATCTATATCACTTAATATGTTTACCCCTCAGCATTCTCTGAGCATTGCCAGCGATCATATTAATAATAATTCTAAGGTACCTTTTTTGCTGTAGAAGGTCTGTGTTGACCTCCTTTTCCACACATCCCATGCCGCCGATACAGAAGCAAAGATCGTGGATGCTTTTCTGGATCATCTTGACTTTCAGGTTAGGAAAGTCATGCCTAAAATAGGCGAAATAGCAGAATGTAAATTATCCAACTATCTACAGGAGATTTGTGATGTAGAAAACTCTATAAATACCACCAAAAAAAATTTAGAAAATTAAATACAAACCCCAAATGGTTAAAAATAAATAAGCATAGAGGGTAATAAAGCTGCTGTTCTCTGGGCTGAAAGGAATCAAATATATAAAAAGAAAAAGTGCTAAAATGACTCAATGCCACAATATATTTACATAAAAATAAATCTTATTCAATACAAATGTAATAAGTAAATCAAGATCAATAAATAAATAGAATATGTCAATGTTATTAGGACTAATAATAATCACCACAATATTCCATGTGATGTATAATATAGTGTATAAAACACAATAAATATCAGGAGAAGATAATACCGGATTTGCTCGATTATAAGACAAGGTTTTTTCCAGAGCAAACGCAGATTTTGGGGAGTCGTCTTATAATCAGGGTCGTCTAGATTGGCACTTTTCTCCCTGCCACGCCTGGAACCCCTGCTTGAATACAGGTGACTTTATTCAGAATGTCTTTACTTCCTTATAAGCCATGGTTTCCATTTGAACCATCATTAGAATGGGCTGTACCATTACTATTAATCAATGAGTAGGATCTTACGATGGGCTATCAATGGGTTAATGCTCAAATAGTCATATAGAGATACAGCCAGCCTAAGTGAAAGGTTACTCACCTTTATCCCGGTCAATAGTAAGTAGGTACAGGTGCCAAGCTGGTGTCTCCTCTCTATTATAGCGCCATAATATTGCACGAGGTGGTACTGGGGCAGCCCTTGTGAACAGGTTATTTGTCCGCAGGTGGTTTTGAAGATAAAAGTTCCATATTCGCCTGTCTGCTTCAGGAAAGGACTCGATAACCAGACAGGTCTGAAGTGTTTAGAGGAGGGAGGATTACAGGAAGCCCAATGAAAGCTCAAGAATGCGGAGAGACCTGATGAAGGACTTATGTGACATACTATACAGGGAGCGAGATAACCTCCCCTGGGGCTGGAAACAAAACTATGTCGTGGTGTGACTCCAAGGGCAGAAATACATACCGTAATGTTATGGCATTTAACAGGTTAATTTGACCTAGTGCCTGCGGACGTTCAACCATAAAAAGTCCCCGTATATTAATTTTCATTATAATTAGTATTACTAATGAGTAAACCAGAGAGGCAGATGATAAATTGATATCTGCCTCCAAGGTGAAGTATGGAAGACGAAACAAAACGCCAAAGCGAACCAATCAACAGAATAACAAAGGGCGCTGGACACAAAAGCAATGTTCTCGCTTATTGGCCCATTTCATTGGTTGCTGGGATGATAAAATCCTGTTGAATGCCTCTTGCTCTTATATGCATTTTTCTCCAACATAAAAAAATATCAAGCCATTTATATGTCGACAAAACATGACATAATATTTAAGTCACATGGTCCTTAATGGGGTATTAATGGCTACATTTGTATGGAACAGAGAAATAAAGTATCTTAAAAAAAAGATCACTAACTGATACATAGTTTATAATAAAACAAAAACAGAACCTGATAACAGAACAGTAACAATGTATCCATGATATTATACAGTATCTATTTAACCCTATTTTATAAAGACAATGGTTGTGCTGCCCCTGGTGGTCAGGTGTGGTCATTGAACATTGATCCATTCACATTACAATAGCGACATCTAGTGTTCCGCTGCTGTATTTACAGTCTATTTCATGAAAACAGAATTTGTCGGCAGATCGGCCCCCTCTAGTCTGCCCGTCTTTCCTGAAAAGACTCAAACCTTAATCAGTCGTTGGCCTCGTCTTAGGTTCAGGAGCCGTATGCCGATCCCATGCATGTTTAAATTCCCTCGCTGTATTAACCACTTCTGTTGGAAGGCTGTTCCACTTATCCACCACCTTTTTATCAAAGCAAGAGAACAGTAAAGTAGTAGCTACAGAAAGAACTCGTCAAATAGAGACAATGGGGTATATTCTCGGTATGCCAAAAGGTCTCTTTTTGCCATTGTTTTGAAGCAAGTAAATGCCAGTCACTGATCGCCACGCACCGTGCATAAGTATATATACGTAATGTTTGCAAGTTCACTTTCGCTCACCACACGTATGAACATTTGTTTTCAACACCAGATAAACCAATAAAAATCCCAGTTGGGCCGGTTTCATGGAGTAAATAAAGAAACGGGGATAAAAATGATCAGACTTAGTTAATCAGGAAAAAAAAACATTGGTGCTTTTTCTTGTGGATTCATTTAACTCCTTAATGACAAAGCCTGTACATGTACGGGCTCAAAATGCATTGTTTTCAATGGGTTTAGGGACCACCCATTGTCCTTAAGGGGTTAAACATGAATAGGACAGGCATATGGCTCCTGGATCTACCACCCTCAGTAAAGTAAACTTCCTTCCATTCCATCTGAGCCTCGGACCCTCTAGTTTTAGATGATGGTCTCTTGTTGTAACTTTTCTCCTCCTTTCAAACAAACTTCCCCCCAGCACTGAATCCCTTTAAGTATTTAAATGTCTCTCTCTCCTCTCTCGCCTCTCTCCTCCAAGCCGGACACATCGAGATCCCTTGTTCTTTCCTGGTTTTATCCTGTAAACCATTCATCTTTTTAGTTGCCCCCTCTGAATGCTCTCCGGAATCTCGAGAGGCTCTAAACAGACACAAAATTCATATAAATTCCTCCAGGTTAAGGAAGGGTTAACAGAAAATGATTCATTTTGGCTCATAATTCTATTAATTGAATGAAGCCAAAGTCCTTTAATAATCTGTTCTCATTCAGTAAGTCCTCCTCTTTACCCACCAGGCTGCGTGACTCCAAATATACATCAGTCTTCAGAAGCCAGACAAGGTAGCCTTTTCACCTTTTTTACCCCGAATTAAGAACGCACAAAGACCACATATTATATCGCCCAACCATTCCATTGGCATTAAACAAGCTCCACGGGGCACCTGCCAGAATGTCCACGCGCTCAGTGAGCGTGAAGTTGGCCAAGCGCTGGTCTACTGAGTGATGACCAACAGAACGTCCCATCTTTCCCCCACCATCGTCAGCATCGCTAAAATTAGGCAATAAATCTCAGAACGAGGACGCGTATTTCACCAGGGAGACGTTCCGACTCACAAAGAGCTGCATCGCAGGTGAGTGAGATCCCGGGATATAACGAATGTATTATACAGTAACGTATAGGTGTTAGCAGATACAATCTTTTATTTGGAATTCTACTTATGGCTTCCAGGACCTCCTGTAAAGACTCAAACCTTTAATCAGGCGTTGGTCTCGTCTTAGATTAAGGAGCCGTATGCCTGTCCCATACATGTTTAATACCCTCACTGTATTACCCTCTACCACTTCTACTGGGAGGCTGTTCCACTTATCCACCACCCTCTCAGTACAGTTAAACATCCTTACATTCCATCTAAGCCTCTGGCCCTCTAGTTTTAGATAATGGCCTCTTGTTCTAACATTTCTCCTTCTTTAAAATAAACTTCCCTCCTGTACCTTATGTATTTTAATGTCTCTCTCTCTCCCACCCCTCTCTCTTCTCTCCTCCAACCCGTACATAATGAGATCCCTTAGTCTTTACCTGATCATTTACCTGCCGATCTGGTCAGGTAATCAATCAGACATCTATAGGGCGCTCTGCCCCTCACCTCGAGTCACCGCAGTCTCCCCCATTCTCTTCTGCTATTGGAACTGCCCAAGTGGATATAAAGGTGATGTTGCTATGGGCAACAACCCTTTAGAATTTGGACCCAAAGATAAACTCACTGGAAACATTGAAAAGGCAGAGAAAGCGAGGGAGACGATGTGACAGATGCCAGGAGATAGAAGGCAAAGGAGAAGAACACAAATCATGTGATTTAGAGACAGTCACAAAACACATAGCGTGTGACACACAAACAGGCGTGCGAGCAGAGAGACAGCCGCTGACACAGAGACCACGAACAATGGAGACTTTACCCGCCACTGATTCATTCCCTTCTTACATCATGGCCACCGCTTTCTGGGGTTCAAAACATACTTTCTTTAAACAATTGCCTAGCTAGATAGATAGACAGACAGACAGACAGACAGAGAGAGAGAGAGAGAGAGAGAGAGAGAGATAGATAGATAGATAGATAGATAGATAGATAGATAGATAGATAGATAGATAGATAGATATTAGGTGGATAGATAGATAGATGAAACGAATTATACATATTTTTATTGTTTATTTATATAGCGCCATCATACTCCTCAGCGCTGTATGAGGGATGAGTAAACAGGATATAATAAGCTGTGTATCTCATAACAATTCACATTTTCAGAGAGAAAAGGTGAGATTCCCCCCCAAGTTTCTCAGTAGTTCTTTCTCTGTACCCTCCCTAGGATTGATCGCCGGCGGCTCCGATGAGGTGGATCTTATCTCTGCTCCTCTGCCTGGGCCTGGGCCTGGCTAAGGATGATGGCGTCCCGTAAGTTGGAATGGGAGATAAATACCTTGTGTGAAATATTATCAAATATTATTAATCCTGGCCCGTAAATAATCTACCATAAACCGAACCCCAGCGCTGTATACAGTAATAACCCCCAGCTCTTTATACAGTAACAACCCCACCAAGGCTGCATACAGTACTGTATACAGTGCTGTATACAGTAATATAACCCCCAGCCCTGTATACAGTAATATAACCCCCAGCACTGTATACAGTAATATAACCCCCAGCGCTGTATACAGTAATAATCCCAGCTCTTTATACAGTAATATAACCCCCAGTGATGTATACAGTAATAACCCCCCGCGCTGTATACAGTAATATAACCCCCAGCGCTGTATACAGTAATATAACCCCCAGCACTGTATACAGTAATATAACCCCCAGCGCTGTATACAGTAATATAACCCCCAGCGCTGTATACAGTAATATAACCCCCCAGCGCTGTATACAGTAATATAACCCCCAGCGCTGTATACAGTAATAATCCCAGCTCTTTATACAGTAATATAACCCCCAGCGCTGTATACAGTAATAATCCCAGCTCTTTATACAGTAACAACCCTGTTGTTTGAATTAATGGTCAAGTTCTCCTCAGAAAGAGTTTTAATTTATTTAGATCATGCGCATAATCGAGACAAGGCACACAACACACATACATCGAAGCGTTGTCTGATTACATGTTTGGATTACATAGTTTATAGAACCTCTTAACTTATTCTAATAGCATGCATCATTCTGATTGGTTACTTTTCAAGCAGGTTACGCCTCTTAAGCTGCATAATTAAGAATGGCCTAGACTTGACCCTTTGCACACATATATATATATATATATAACATAGAGTAGATGTGTTGGCGGGAACTCGTGCATATATCATAGACTAGACATTTTCTACTTTCTGATGTCTTTGTCAGCAATAATATTTACGATAACATAAGCATTTTTCTAACAAACCCCCCCAGTGATGTATACAGTAAAATAACCCCCAGTGCTGTATACAGTAATATAACCCCCAGCGCTGTATACAGTAAAATAACCCCACAGCGCTGTATACAGTAATATAACCCCCAGCACTGTATACAGTAATATAACCCCCAGCGCTGTATACAGTAAAATAACCCCCAGCACTGTATACAGTAATATAACCCCACAGCGCTGTATACAGTAATATAACCCCCAGCACTGTATACAGTAATATAACCCCCAGCGCTGTATACAGTAATATAACCCCCAGCACTGTATACAGTAATATAACCCCCAGCGCTGTATACAGTAGTATAACCCCCCCAGCACTGTATACAGTAATATAACCCCCAGCACTGCATACAGTAATATAACCCCCCAGCGCTGTATACAGTAATATAACCCCCCAGCGCTGTATACAGTAATGTTGGTCGGGGACAAAAACCTGGTTTTATCTCATTTTGAGCCAATAAACTCCCTTTATCTGCAGACCTGGAGCCGCCGTTTCTGTCAGTCATGTGATATTTTGGGTGACTTTCCCGGCTCAATCACCACACTGAGCTGATGCTTTATGGCAATGCTAATGAAGTCAGCTCCTCCATAGACTTTCATTAGCCAGAGTTTCCGACTGGGTGATTAACACTGAGCCATTCTATTGTTCCCCACAGGCAGTATGATAAGGAGTCGGGGTGTTTAGTAGATCGGGGCTCAGATAACACAGCGAGAACCTCATACAGACGGCTGATATGCAGCTGCCTGAAAATTGTTTTTTCCCTAAAATTTTTATGTGGAATTTATATGACGCTCTTGAGGGTTGATTAGAATTGGAAATATTCTATATGGACGTTATTATATGAAGAAGAGCTCGTTCCTATTTTATATTTACAGATATTTAGGTCTCTTTCTCCCGTCTGACCTCTATTTTCCGTCCGTGGCGACTTTCTGCTTTCACACCGGCGGAGATCTCGGTAAATTCTCATCTTTGACTGTAAATCTGGAGACAGACTCCGGAGACACAAACATCTACCGGGTGAATGGAGGAAGCGAACCCTTTCACTGCCCTTCCTTCCAGGTGAATCAGTTACTCTTATACTTTTATTTTCTTATTATCTACCGCTACTGCTGGGAGGCTCTTCCACTTATCCACCACCCTCTCTGTAAAGTAACACTTCCTTACGTTATTTCTAAGCCTCCGTGACACTTGGCCAACTTGATCTCGCTAACGCCACAGTCTCGTGTCTTCCAGGTCCCGGCACCATCTGGCACCAAACAAAAAGTGAATATCGAGATAAGAGGGGTCACGCCTGATAATATGTGTCACCAAATCATCACCAAGCAAGTGACGATTCGGGCAAAACGCAACGGGACCTTTATCCAAACCGACAAGTCTGTCTATAAACCAGGACAAAATGGTAAGACCTCGATCTCATGATAAATTAGGGGACATTTTGGAGGAAAGAAGGGATTTTTCCTCCTTTTTTTTGGGGCCAAAGTTGGAAATTGTCTCAATGTGAGGGTTTTACCTTCTTCTGGATCATCAGCGAGGTTGAACTTGGACTCTACTATTAATATGGAATGATAGGGAATAAAAAATAGATTTATTACTTTTTAAATATTTAAAATAATGACTTTAGGTTTTTTTGGATGATAATATTTTCAAGTTCAATTATAGTTTGGGGGGGGGGGAGAACTTTCCAAAAACAATTTCTGGATTGGGTGGGAATCATGAATAATAGTGGAAGGTTTGTTTGGAACGTTGGCGGTGTCAAGTGGCAGGGAAAGAGTGAAACGTTGGCTGTCTTGTATTTGTAGCCAACTTCATGTCTTGTGTCTGAAAGAGAAGTAGAAGAAAATGGATACAGTTGCATTAGCTCAAGAGAAAATGTAGCCTTTTGTTGAAGAGAAGACCTTTCATTGGGGACAGATAGACACAAGATTCTGGGACCTTCCTTCTTCTTCCTTTAATTCCATCTGAAGAAGACACCTCTGAGGTCCGGAAAGCATTTGTAACTTTGTATCTTTGTCTGTTGGCCCAATAAAAGGTATCAACTTCAACCAAAGAGTATCTAAATTATTGGACCCTAAGGATCTTTTTGGCTTGGCTTGGAGACTTGGCCGATGAGCTGATCTTCACAGCCATTGCTACCATGTTGAATTGTAAACGTTCTCATGGAACCAGCAGCAGACAGATTTCACACATCTTCCTCGATACTCAAGAGTTATCCTAAGAACATAAATTAATTAATTATTCAATTATTCAATTATATTGGTTGCTTGTGAACCCGAATTTGTTCCGTTATTGACGGTTTAAGGATATCTCATTCCTCTCGTTTCATTTCAGTGAGGTTCCGAATTGTAACACTGAATCAGGACTTGGAATCCAGCAACGAGAAGGTAAGAAATCTGTCTATGTTTTATGCTGCAGAATTGGAACTCAATATCCTTTTTATAATATATGTATTTTTTACTAGTTATCTTCATCGTCGCAATGATTTAATCTCATAGACCATGTATAAAGTTCTTCATGATTATATTTTGTATCTCATTCTCACTGTGATTTTCTCTCTGTTTGTCTTTTTCTGGCAGTATTCGCTGGTAGAGCTCCAAGTAAGTATTATATGATTTATTCTTTGACCCCCCCCCTTCAAACACTGGAACATTATCACAGGCGCTTCCATAAAGAGAATCCCACAATCTTGGGTCAACTTCCACTTGGGGCAATGTGTCTATAACTGCATTATTTACTTACATTTGAACTTAATGTTCCATCCACAGGACCCCCAGAAGAACCGTCTTGCCCAGTGGAAAGATGTGGCTCCAAACAGTGGTATCGGGGACCTCTCGTTCCAGCTGTCTCCCGAGCCCTCGCTGGGCATGTACACAATCAAAACCGGAGCAACAAGACACTACTTTTCCGTGGAAGAATACGGTGAGGGCAAAAAATAATAGAAACGCAGAGCAATAAAGGAGTTAATGACGATTGAGTCAGATGTTACGCATATTTGGAGCTTACTGGATATAAGAAAGTCGAGTTTAAGCAAACCGAAAGAACGTAAATTATTTTATTATATAATTTAATATAAAGGTACTACCAATAAAACCTATATGAATCAGAGCCAAGAGCAATAAACAAAAGACTCAACACCAGCCCCTTCTTTTAATTAGATAAAAAATTTATCATTTTGATGAAATAATGACTTTTTATGTTTATGGTGATTTCTGATACATGCGTTATGTGGAAGTAATTGAAGAACGGGTCCTGCTTTGGGAACTCTTTCTGGCTCCATTCCAATTCGGATCGCTCGATGCGCAGACAGAACGTTTCCATGTCTGAAGTCTCTTATCGGACATTAAGATCTTTCCTGTCCTCTCTCTCTGCTCCTCAGTACTGCCAAAGTTTGAAGTAATGATTCATACCCCATCGACCATCACAATCTTTGATACTAATGTTACTGTGACGGTCTGCGCCCGGTGAGTACACGCTTGGGGTAACTTTAAGGGAGCTTCCAAATCACTTAGAGCTAAAGGCTGATTGTCACAAATGCAAGACCACCGGGGCAAGCGATATCGCGACCGTGACACATTGTTGCAATAACTCTTGTGGGAAAGACTGAACAGTCATGATAAATGTTACAGAACTTGTAGTGGAACCTCTGAACGGGAAACACGTTCTCAACCTTCTTACGGGGGAAAGTTTTTCCGCCTATCTCTAGACTTGAGTAAGAGAAGAACAGGAGTTAATCAAAGTAATTGACTGTCACTGAGGAGACGCTAATCATGACAGCGATAGGAGGTTCTGGGATGGTGGAGGCCGGGATGACACAAAGCTTTGGGGAGACCGGTGATGTGTGGCTTCGCTTGCGGTGGACAGGTATACATACGGACAACCAGTTCCAGGAACCGTGACGTTTGAGATTTGCCAGAAGAAAGGCTGGTCCTACTGGAGACAGCCAAGGGGTCAGAAACAGAATCCGTGTTACGTCCATACAGAAAAGGTAAGACGTAGGGAGGTTGGAGAGATCAAACAACGCATGAGAGAGAGGGTGACCAAGGTGGGATCAAAAAAGAAGGTATCGGGGAGTGAGGCCAGAATATAATAGTAATGGGGTGATGTAGAAGTGAAAACGGGGGCGACAGATGTAATGGCGGCTTATTAACTATTGAAATGCAGTTACAGACCATTAGAAAGGGGGTTGTGGAAGGGAGGAAGAAGGGAGAGGCAGAGATAGCCGATTACTGCCAGTAACGGGAGGAAGGAGACAGGAAAAGAATATTAAGAGGAGGTGTGGGGTCCAACGTAAAATGTATCAATTGGCGTGTTACTATGTGTCTGATTATCCAACGTTTCAAGTTATTCCACCCCACAGAATGATCCGTCAGGCTGCCTTACAGCCGTCGTGGACCTTTCCCACTTCAATATACGCGACAACGGATACAACAGAAGATTGGAGATCGAGGCATCGCTGGAAGAAGAAGGGACCGGTGAGTCCTAGAGAATTAAGAGGACAGTTAATGAGCGAGAAAGAGGAGATACAAAAGGAGTTCTATATATAAGATATAAGATATAAGATATTAAGAAGGAAGAATCGCATGAAAGTACTAAGAAGTATAACAGATACAAGGGGGAGGTCATTTGGCTCTAACCGCTCGGAGTAAATATGGTTAGCGAGACGTGAGAGGTACAGGAGGTATAATTTAATAAATAAATAAGGATTCCAGCTGGGGATTAGTTCTGCTTCACTATCGACACACAATCCGGTTTACACACAAAAAAAAAGTAATTTGTCATCTGAAATTCAATGACCTGTAAATGATTACAGACTAATCTGACATCCGGCAGTCTGGCCAATTCTGTCATTAATGTTCCCATTGTTGAGGATTCTGGACAGGGCTGCGAGCACGGTCGGTTCCGAATGATTTAAATTGTAATATGGTGTTTGGGAAAGTCCGTCTCGGGATGACTTTTTCTCCGTTCTCGATGTTGTCCACAGGAGTGACGATAAACGCGACAAGAGGGCAATGTGAAATCTCATCTCAAATCACCAAGCTTTCATTCAAAGACACCAAGTCCCATTATCAAGCTGGAGCCCCCTACAGGGGAAAGGTGGGCGACGATGAGAAACACGCGGCCTCATTGTGACACACAGAAATACAGGAGGTCTTTACTTAATAACAAACCCATGGGGGGCATGGAGACCACCGGTGCTTCCACCTTCACCCCCAAACCCATTCACAGTGGGATAGGGGGCTAAAAAAAGCTCAAGGGGCATATGGCCAGCCTATGCCCTGCCACCCATGCCATTCACAGTCGGATTAGGAGGATAAAATAGTTTTACCCCTTTGGGGAGGCATGTGCCCACCATGCCCACCATGCCTCCCTCAGCCTTCAATCCTCCATAACCCTCATAGTCAATGAAGAAGGCAAAGTTTTTTTCAATTCATTGCACTCCGTTGCCATGAGGATTTTTTTATTTGTTTATTTTTTGTTGGATTGGTCCCTTTCCATTGGCCGCAGTTTTTCAGTTAGGTTCGAAATTAACCAAATATTTCGTTTTACCAAACTCTTCTTGTTCTCTTTCCACAGCTGGTGTTGCAATCTTTTGACGGGAAGCCCCTGAGTGGGCAGAAACTGCATCTCTCTGTCTCCTTGAGTGAAAAATCCACCAAGGAGACATTGGTCACAGACTCCAACGGAGAAGCTTCCTTCCAACTGTCCACCTCGAACTGGAGTGAAGGCTCCATCTCATTAGAGGCGAGTATGGTGTAAGAGTGGATATGATGAGAAACCTTGTGTTAAAGTGGAAGTTCCACTCCTCATTATAGGGTATTTTTCTTCATGCTAACAGCCATGTTTATATATTTGTTTATTATGGCCTCCGTAAAGAGATACACAGAGTTCATCGTAATGGCAGAGACTCCACTCACTACATTTTAGAAAAAATTAAACTCAAAGGAGACACAACTGTTGAGATTAATTTTGGTGAAATTTGATCCAGAAATGAGCTTCTTTAGGACTACCTGGGGTCCTTTCCAAGCCCAAGAAGCTGCTAGGTGTCCATTGTAACTTTAAATGCCCTGAGATGAAAGATGGTGCTTTAGGTGGGTTCTCAACAGACTTTGACTCTTCTGGGAGGACCACAGTCTTAAAAATAAAGAAACAGGACAATATCACCACGGTGGATAATTCAGGAGCAAAATACGAATGACGTATTAAGCCCTTCCGTTGGAGTTTTTTCTTCAGCATAACTGTAACGTTGTAAATATAATCAATGTATATGAATGTAATTACATTGTTACCCCCTGTACGCAACAATAGAGAACAATAACCCTCAAACAGAACGCAGACACCTCTGTAATTGCATGTTTTTGTTTCAGGCATCCACAGATGAAGAAGACGAGGGGTACAAGCGCTATCACATCAGCGCTCGATACGGCAGAGCCTACCTATATCTCAAAGACATCTATATGAGCAGCCGTGACTCGGTCTACATTCACCCAGTGAAGAGCTCGGCTGCTTGCCACGAGAATGTGACCGTCCGCGTGGATTACAACCTGGGAGAGAGACCAAAGAGAGATGTGGACTTCTTCTACCTCGTGAGTACGAGACGTAGGATCTTCAGAGTAGACAGAGCCCTGGAAACCCAGGAGAAATATGTCCTTCACATGTCTGGGACATGATTACCTCCAGCGCTGCCCTCACCCAGGGTTATCAGGGAAGCAGAGGGGTTGTTTGTTCCCCTCTTGGAGCGGCTTCTCTAAATGACGCACATTTGTCTCTTTGTCTCTCAGGTCCTTGTTAATAATAAGATCTCACTCAGCGGCCGGAGGACAGTAAGGGCTGTTAATACGGATAGTAAGTCTTCCTCCTTGTATTGTTATTAGGAATTATTACCATTATTATCGTGAAACGTGCTTACAATCTCTTCTGTTCAATGGATATCTTTGCAGCTCTCTCTAGATCTCCTTGTACCCTTTTATTCTCCCGCAGTTTCCGTCTTATCCGGAACTCTGGAGCTCTCTCTTCCCGTCCGAGAAATGTCCCCCTCTGGAAAGATTCTGGTTTTCTCTGTGACGTGTTCAGGCGCCGTGGCTGCTGACACCGCAACATTACAAGTGTCTCCGTGCCTGAAACAACAAGTGAGTGTCGGGGGAAGATTATATCACTTGATCGAACACCGGTCTTTAAAAAAAAAACACCTCTCCATGAAACGTTAGGGGGGTAACAAGGGACATGGGTAATGCCTAGGGGCCAGGGGCTCATCTTTAATCCCCAATTCAAGACCAGTGCTGAACACATTGAAACCAATGCGGGGGGTATCTGCAGGTATAAACGATAGTTATTTATTTTGCGTCTCAGGTGAGTCTTGGATTCTCCGAGCGTGAGGTCATCCCAGGTTCTGAGGTCAAGTTGCATCTCAAAGCCATGGCAGGTTCCTTTTGTGCGTTGCGAGTGGTGGACAAGAGTGTTGTACTTATGAAACCAGAGGACGAGCTGACGGAGGCCAAGGTAAGACACATCGGTACCGACAGTCATACTAACACTAGTAACGATACAGTAACAGTGTTACTTATCCGGTCAGTAGCCGGGAAGGAGCTTCTCGAGGTCTCTCTTCCTGTCCCAAGTGTTCTCCTTGACGTAGATCTTGTACTCAGAGTTCTTCATGTTCTAATGTAGAGTTTTCTTATGGTTTTAGATACAGAATCTTGTAAAACCCGAACCGTCTTATCGCCCGTATGAGAGCCTGGACTATAAATTTTGCGAAAATCAAGAGCCCTCAAACTCCATTTCTAGTACATGGCTACCTGACATTTTCCCAGGATGGCGTCACACTTACTCATATCCAGAGAAGAAGAAGGACGTCCAGAACTTGATCCAGGTTTGTATTTGATTCGGGGGACGGACAGGGGATTCAGATAAGATGTGATTTTGTATGAGAGGCAAGAAGATTTATTGTTAAAAGGAAAGATGAGTCAAGGGGTTGCCTGTTCTGGAAAGAGAACTGAGAACATACAGGTAGAGAGGAGTCCTGAGCAAATATGGCTCCTAAGTGACGTCCATTGCTCAAAGTAAAGATGGAGTCCCACCAAAGACTCAGGAACGAGGAAGGAGGGAGACGGTGTGTGGATGTGGAGTATTCCCAGCATACATATAGAAGAATGTTAGCAAACATGAGCCAAAAGGAGCATGATATCCAACGTACGCCGTTGTGCTTGTAAATGGAAAGATGGTACCGGAAAGCACCGGTATAACCGATGCTCTGCTGTTCCGCAGGACATGGGACTCACCGTACTTACCACCTGGGATATCGTGGCTCCAACAACTTGTAGAGTTCAACCCTATGGTATGTTCTGCCTCCAAACGCTTCCTATTCTCTGTGATAGACAAACGTAAATAACAGACGATCCAAATGATAACGCTTTATACGGGCTGCCTCGCCATGTACCCTGCTGAGCTTGGGGTCTCTAGGCCGTGGTGCACTGCTTTCTTCTAGATATATAGAATTTTTTAGTATTTAAAAAGTCCAAATATAAAAAGCTTTAGGCTTCTCTTGCCGCTCCTTGTTCTGTCTTCTTTCTTCTGTCAGAAGAAGACAGAAGCAAGAAGGGGCAAGAGATAAAAGGGGAGCTGCGGGAAAGGAGACGGGGACATGGAAGCGGTCGGTGGAGAAGGTAGGGAGACGTTGAGACGTTGAGAGATAGCGTGAGTAAGAGTGTGAGTGTGGGTGTTTGTACATTTTAAAGTGGGGGGGGTTGCCAAATCTAGAATCTACCCCGGGTGCCAATTACTCTGGGTACACCCCTGGTATGATGTGGGCATTATTGAAGGTAGGGAAAGTTTAAAAATATTACAATTTGGGGAAAATTGTGCATCTTTTATCATTTGCCCTAAAACTGTTAAAATAAATGACGTTCCTTGGGAAACGGGGTGAATCCAAACTCAGGACAGGTACACGAAACTACTTGGGGTTTTTTTCTGTGTACAATTTATATTTATTATACAATTATACAATTTAAGTAAAACGGCAAAACATTTTTTTTTTCAACATTCTGCTTTTTTTTATTTTTTTCATACTAAACGACAGACTGTGTGTAAAAATATTATCAGAAGAAAGCCCTACTTTGTACTTTTGTAAGCATTGTACTCGTGTCTTATAATAACGCGTAATTAACATGCATTTATACTCTTCTTGTAACATGAATGCTTTATGATGTATAACACGTGACCGGCACATACATGTAGAAGTAAAACTGCCTTTCTGTACCGCAGACATGATGCCAGCAAATTCAATGATGCGTTCTGCCCCCAGCGCCACGTTTGGTAGGTGCTCTGAATAGCCCCAAAACTTATCATGACTGCCCCGATATATATACCCCGTACAATGTATTCAGTAAAGACACCCAATGCCCATTATTATTATTATTATTATTATTATTATTATTATCGAGAGAAAGCCGGACACTGTATATGCTGCTCATTCTGTTGATATGTTTTTCAGCCAGCGTTATGAAGGCCACGGCCCTTGAAGATGATTCTCCGAATGAAGCAGCCATCGAGTCAAGTCAAGAAAAAGAAATCCGGACATTTTTCCCCGAAACCTGGTTGTTCGACATACAGCCAATCCCGTGAGCAAACCTCATTCTCTGCTGATCGTTACGAGCTTTTGAATGGGATTCCATAATAACAAATTCATACGCAGGGGCCTTCTCGTTTGGAATATTATAGAACTTCCCAGGGATTCTCAGAATCGTCTCAGAACATTTATTTAACCGTCACTCCATTATTCTTCCTTTCTAAATGACTGAGACTCCTAAAATATTAACCATTTAAAAGCCCCATTGTGAACATGCGTGTTAACCAAGTGGCTCTAATCCCGGCCCTGGTGGAAAACCTGACTTGTCGTTAGATAAAGATACACTAAATTGAGTCACCTGCATTCAAGCAGGAATGTCAACCATAACATACTGGGAGCAAAGGCACAGGCTGGGAGTCTTCGATGTGAACACAGTGGGGGAGAATAGGAAGGAGTCATCTCCAGACTGCGTGACCCCTGAGATTCTGCCCCTTCCCGTTGAGACCCTGAGACTTGGGCAAAAATGATGAGACTCAGGGTCAAGCCCTGAGAGTTCCCAAAAAGGTTTCTTCACCTAACAGTGTCCTTCTCCTATGAATGGCCAGTCCTATATCCGGCCATGTTGGACAGTCTCATGCCCTTGCATTTCCTCACCAGGTCCTCTGGCAATGCAGAGATGGAGCTAATTGCCCCGGACTCTATTACGGAATGGAACGGGCAGATGTTCTGTACAGGCGCCGGAAGCTTCGCCCTCTCCCCTGCCACCACACTGAAGGTTTTCCAGCCCTTCTTTGTGGGCCTGACCCTGCCGTACTCCGTGAAACGAGGAGAAACATTCAACCTCAAAGCGACGGTCTTCAACTACTTGCTACAATGTATCAAGGTAAAGGCCAAACTTTGTTACCATCCACGCATACGATGTAAGCCACCGAAGTCAGCAATATCTATAGAAGGATGTAAAAAGATCATGAATAAAAATTACAAGATAGACATGGAGGAACCCACCAAGAAGAGCATGAAAACAATAAAGTTTAGGATTTCCATACATTTTCCATAAAGTTGGAACGATTCCCATCGATCATTCTCCGTTTTCACACCAGTTTCTTTTCGCTTAGATTGTGGTCACCCTCCCTCCTTCTGAAGACTTCCATCTGAAAGACCCTTCCGGTAGCGACCACACTTTCTGCCTCTGCGCCGGGGAGAAGAGGACCGTCACTTGGCAGGTGACACCCACCAAACTAGGTAAAAACGATTAAAAACCATCAAATAAAACTCAGATTTACGACATCTAAGATTCATTAAAACACAAACAGACAGGGATGGATAACGAGGCTTCCCGGTCCATCTCATGAATAAGATCCATGGAATACTCGCCAACGTCTTGCACCAAGTCACAAATTTCACAAAGAATGGGGGTCCAAACAATGGATTAAATTAATATCACCCGTAATATAACATATTCATGTATTACCATGAGTAAGATTGTAACCGCTCGGATATGATGCGTTCTAATAATGCGCCGTAACGCAGCTCTTTTGGGGGAACGGACACCCACCCGTTGTGTGTAATTTCAGGAGAGGTAAACGTTACGGTCGCCTCTCAGGCCGTCAGCAGCCCGGAGCTCTGCAAGGGCCAGGAAATTGTGCTGCCTGAGAAAGGACGGACGGACGCCCTGACCCAGGCGGTGCTGGTGGAGGTGAGTTCGGGGTGGTCTGTAACTTTTAGGATAAGGGGGCAGCTGGCGCTGGCTTATTTCTGAGGGTGAGAAGGATATATGTTTGGTTTTAGAATAGAAGAGGCTCCGGAATAATAAATTGGGTTTATAACATGTTTTATCTCAGCCCGAGGGTACGCTGGTGGAACAAACTCACAACGCCCTGCTGATCTGCGAAGGTGAGTGTGATCTGTAAAGGGGCGATGCATTACTGGGGACCCTTCTAGAAGGGGTTTCTATAGTTTGGCAGAACGGGTAAATAAGTAAAATCTTAAATATTAATTGAAAGTCACCTCCTCAACCGGACTACGTCTTCTACCGGCCACCTGGGTGGTCTCACTGGGGTTGTAGAAACCACAACTGTCCTGTAAACTTCCCACTAAACGAGATAAAAAGATTTCTGAGCTTTCACTCAACTTTTCAAGCGCCGTTATTTTTAAAAATGTTTAATGAAATTCCATAATGTGTTATGATATGTATCGTGTGCTGTACCTTAATACATTGTAAACGTCCTTCAGAATCCTCTGAGTCCGTAGAACGCGTGAATCTGGAACTTCATCAGAATAGCGTTGAAGGCTCAGCAAAGGCTACCATCAGCATTTTCGGTAAGTTGGTTTCAAGAGGGTATCTAAAAAAGGAGGCAGAGTTACTCGGGAAAACAGATCGTCAAACAGAATATATATATAGCCTGCATACACTGCCATTCAAAAGTTTGGGGTCACTTAGAAATGTCCTTGTTTTTGAAAAAAGCAGATTTTCCCCATTAAAAAAACGTGAAATGGATCAGAAATCCAGCGCAGACGGGGTTAATGCTGTAAATGACTATTGTAGCTGGAAATGGCTGATTTTTAATGGAATCTCTTCATAGACGTACAGAGGCCTTTATCACTCCCATCACTCCTGTGTTCCAATGGCCCTTTATCACTCCCATCACTCCTGTGTTCCAATGGCCCTTTATCACTCCCATCACTCCTGTGTTCCAATGGCCCTTTATCACTCCCATCACTCCTGTGTTCCAATGGCCCTTTATCACTCCTATCACTCCTGTGTTCTAATGGCCCTTTATCACTCCCATCACTCCTGTGTCCCAATGGCCCTTTATCACTCCCATCACTCCTGTGTTCCAATGGCCCTTTATCACTCCCATCACTCCTGTGTTCCAATGGCCCTTTATCACTCCCATCACTCCTGTGTTCCAATGGCCCTTTATCACTCCTATCACTCCTGTGTTCTAATGGCCCTTTATCACTCCCATCACTCCTGTGTCCCAATGGCCCTTTATCACTCCCATCACTCCTGTGTTCCAATGGCCCTTTATCACTCCCATCACCCCTGTGTTCCAATGGCCCTTTATCACTCCCATCACTCCTGTGTTCCAATGGCCCTTTATCACTCCCATCACTCCTGTGTTCCAATGGCCCTTTATCACTCCCATCACTCCTGTGTTCCAATGGCCCTTTATCACTCCCATCACTCCTGTGTTCCAATGGCCCTTTATCACTCCCATCACTCCTGTGTTCCAATGGCCCTTTATCACTCCCATCACCCCTGTGTTCCAATGGCCCTTTATCACTCCCATCACTCCTGTGTTCCAATGGCCCTTTATCACTCCCATCACTCCTGTGTTCCAATGACCCTTTATCACTCCCATCACTCCTGTGTTCCAATGGCCCTTTATCACTCCCATCACTCCTGTGTTCCAATGGCACGTTGTGTTCGCCGATCCAAGTTTAAGTTTAAAAGGCCAATTGATGGTTAGAAAAGTGACTTCAAGCTTTTAAATGGTAGTGTATATAATATATAATTTTGATTTTGTTCTATTTTCAACATAATAACATAGTAAACATGTATTTATCACTGATGACATCATGCTGTGGCGAGTGGCTAGTTTTTACCCAGTTATAAGGAAGGATTTGTGTTTTATATGTCTCTTTTTCCCTGGTGTTTTTTCTCATTTCAGGAGACATAATGGGGTCTGCGCTCAATAACATAGACGATCTCCTGACCATGTCGTATGGCTGCGGGGAGCAGAACATGGTGCGCTTTGCCCCCAATATCTACATCCTGAATTATTTGGATAGCTCCCAGCAACTCAGCCCCGAGATCAACAAAAAGGCCAAGGACTTCTTAATAGGAGGCAAGTCGATCCTGTTTTACTGATTAGAATTACTCATTATTATTATAATTTTTTTTACGTTTCTATATTGTATTCCTGTTTTGTTGGCTATATGTTGTTTATTTTTTTCAGGTTACGAGAGGCAGCTCCAATACAAACACCGCGAAGGAAGCTACAGCGCCTTCGGAGAGAGCGATAAGGAGGGCAGCACGTGGCAAGTGTTGGCTAATGTTATAATTACTAAGTGGGGTTTAGGTGCATCGCAATGTATAGAATAACCGCCAGGATGCCGGCCTATGGCCCTCTCCTAATCGTTTGCTTTCTCTGCGCCCCTCAGGCTCACTGCGTTTGTCATTAAATGCTTTGGCCAGGCCAGACCGTATGTCTTCATAGATGAAGATGTTATCAAGCAGGGCATTCAATGGCTGAAGAAACAGCAAAGGTCTGACGGATGCTTCCAAGCTAAAGGTCGTCTTTTAAACAATGCGCTGAAGGTGAGCCCGCCGGGCAACATTTCAAGAAAAGAGTATCCACATTCAATAAAGTTTAACTGGGGCAGGAGCCAACGTCAACGCGTCTTACAGAATGCCCAACGCGGAGACCCCTTTACCCGATGCAGCGCCCGGTATACGCAGGGAAACACTCTAACTCCATGCCAGTAATTCAAGGTTATCTTATGTACAGGGGGATTCAGAGATAGATTATCCAGAAAAGTATCCAGCTAGACCCCCATTATATAGCACGGTATAGAAACTGTATATACGCTACACAGCGCAACATCAACCCTGAAACATATTAGAATCTGGGGGCAGAAGGGCAACTATCTCCACCCCCCAGGAAGACGTAGGCCCCATCTAAAGTGCCTCACCAATTTTAACTCACTGGCAGGCCAACGGGTTCCCGGAAGAAGAATCAATGATGCCACCAAAAATATTGCCCCAGGGGGTCACATAATGTCATAGAAGCCCACAGGGCTGTGGTATCCCTCCAGAGACTAGGCTCATGATAATCTCCATATCGGATTAATTATGTCAGTGGTACGCACTGCACATTTGTTTAATGATGTCATTGGGGTGTATTTTGATCTGATGATGTCATTGCTGTTTCCTTTCATGCCCTGTTTTTTTTTTTTGTAGGGGGGTGTGGATGACGAGGTTTCTCTGACTGGTTATATTCTGGCTGCTCTTATGGAAACTGGAATGACCCCTCAGGATGCCATGGTGGAAAAAGGAATAAAGTGTTTGAGGAACGCATCGATAGAGGACGCCAGCACCTACAAACTGGCCCTCATGGCATACGCCTTCACTTTGGCCGACCTTACAGACGCCAGAGCCGACGTTCTTCAGAAACTGTATAACAGAGCAATCAAATCAGGTAGGTTATTAAGTCACGTTATTTTGATGCTTTGCCAGGTTGTCATAGTGAAGCGTCTTTCTTTTGAGGGGAAAAACTTAAAATAAAGTGAACATTTTTCCCACATTTTCCTTGCAGATGGTTTAATGTACTGGACTCAAGAATCCAAACCCGATCCAGATATGTACTGGTCCAAACCTAAGTCAGTGGACGTAGAGCTGACGTCTTACGTTCTTCTGACTCTGGCTTCTAAAAAAGAGGCATCAAAGATGGATCTCGGAGACATGGTGTCCATCGTACGCTGGTTATCAAAGCAGCAGAATGGGAATGGCGGATTCTGTTCTACCCAGGTAACCCAAGACTTAAGGTTAGATGTGCGAGGTTACTGGTAATGGGAATGTCTCCTTTGCACCTTTTATAGTTCCATAATATCCTTTTTTAAGGACCAGTACCTCCTCCTGTGAATCCATATCCTACTTTATACATGTCAAGAGCTTATTGGCCTTTGCAGCTGCTGCCTGGCATTGTGCACTGTGCAATGATTCCTAAATCCTTAGCAGGAGAAACCATTTAAAGAATATGTTGCAGTGTTATTATTTTTCCCACAATGCACAACTTTACATTTGCCTGTATTTAACTTCATTTACCATTTGCCTGCCCAGGACACCGTGGTGGCCCTTCAATCCCTGTCCAAGTTCGCTTCTTTGACTCATACTAAAGGAGGGAATGTGACGGTCACAGTAATCTCAAAGGAAGGGTTTTGGCATGAGCGCCATGTGGATGACAGTAACCGGCTTATCCTACAGAAAGTGTCCTTACCCCACATCCCTGGGGAATACACGGTGTCCGCAAAAGGCGCAGGTAGCGTCTACGTGCAGGTGAGATGAGTCCACTGCTTACCTCCCTCTCTCCCCTTTAAATGTTTCATAGTCCTTGCCATACATTTATCTGTCTCCAAATGTCCGGCAGATCACTCAGAGATATCACACACCCCCTCCAGAGAAGAAAGCCGCGTTCGATCTGTCAGTTCAGACATGGTGTAGGGAGAAAGATGTCCTGGAAGTCGAGGTGCAGTTCAGGTAAGGACGATCGTGTCATTGGAAAAACATATCTGCGGTAATGAGGAATCCTTAAGGTATACTTCAGAATCTTCTAGACAAGGAGAGACTGAAGTTAAGGAAGAGAACAGTTTAAAAGTGAAAAAAACAGGGGGGTAAAGGGGGTAGAAAATGTGAAATGGGTTGTTGGAGGATATTTGTAAAGGGTGGACCTGTTTCCATCACTACAGGTACCATGGAGAACGTCAATCCACCAATATGGTTTTGCTTGAACTGAAGGTGATCTCAGGATATGTTCCACAAAAAGAATCCATAGAAAAGGTATGTTTGGGTCCATCGTAAGTCATGTTGAAGTTCCACCTCTCCGGGTAACCCTACCATCATCTCATTCCGTTAAACCCTAGATCTAACAGGTCCTAAAAGTCTGATTGTAGAATTGCTCAGGTTCTCCTAGTGACGCCATAGCTTTTGAATCTTGTGATAAGGGCTGGTGAAAATTTCCAAAAAGCTAAAACCCAGTAACAATCACCCATCAGGTCTTTTGTGCCAAATCTAAACCCCAGAGCCAAGTACACCGTAAGCCGGCCGTCTTTTGACTTGTAGGGCTTTCAGAAGCTTGTAAGTAAAGCCCCCTCTCCTGTATTTCAGCTGAAGAAAAACCCGCTGGTGAAGAGAGTAGAATCTAAAGAAGACACGGTAACAATCTACATAGAAGAGGTAAGAGCCGCCATTCCAGTCCTGTTACAATGTAACGCTAAAGCCTGTCTGGTTGTTGCTGAAGTTAGATATAAACTATTCACCTCTGATTATTCCAGGAGATCATACCGAGCCCAATTCCTAAAATTATAAGAAAGTGGCCCAAGGTCGGGGGCATTTAACATTAACCTTGTTTTGGTCTCAGGTACCATTTTTTTAATGGAAGAGAAGATTTTTAACCAGCCTGCAAGTAAGACGCTATGCGAGTCCTGCACCAGTTCCAAACCAAACTGCAGTGGCTTGCGAGGTGTTCAGAAATAGCTTTTGGGAAGAGGAGGACAGACGCTGGGGAGCACTAAACGGACACGTCACCCAAAATGTGATCCCTTTTTTTTACTAAATTGCCTTTCAATTACCCCCAGGTGACCTCACAGCCACAGACCCTGATGATTGCGTCTGAGCGGATAGTCCAAGTGACTGATCTGAAACCCGCTGTTTTGAGAATTTATGATTATTACATACCAGGTAAAAAAAAAATATGACTCTGTCAGCTGGTTTGACCAAGGGGGGGGGGTCGCCTTTTCCTTTACCGTTTGTGGGGGGCTCATTATTTGCCTTTGGTGGGATTGAGAAGAAGAAATCCTATTGGGAGCCATAGAGCCCACCAATGCCCCTACATCCTGCGCTTAGTAGAATGACGGGGGTTAAAATAAAGATTAACCCTTTAAGGGGGCGTGACTGCTCTCTCCATTACTTGAGGTTGAAAATGCACATCACCCCTTTGAGGACGTTAGGTAGTCCCCCCCCCCATCCTTATGCTGTGGGCTGAAGAGAGTTACATATAGAAGACAAAAAAATAAATAAAACATAGCTATATATCTCGTATGTCTAATTACCCCAGGAAGAAAGAAAGAATGAGCTCCATCGCATGCACTATATTGGGTGTCTGGGGGTGGAACAGTGACAGGAACTATGTAAAGAAGGTCCATTGCTAATCAACATCCTTGAGTCCTCATCTTTGGCCCTCACCCTTAACGCCTCATCTTTGGCCCTCACCCTTAACGCCTCATCTTTGGCCCTCACCCTTAACGCCTCATCTTTGGCCCTCGCCCTTGAGTCCTCATCTTTGGCCCGTGAAAATTGTGAGCTCGTAAAAACTGAACTGTAACTCACACAGTATAAAGCTGCAGACACTGGCATCACTTTTTTTATGGTTATTAATGGAATATCCAAGGCTCTTGCAAGTTGGAGCACTTTGGTAAATGCTATTTAAGAGTTACGTCAACCGAGCATCTCGTTATCCCACGTTAAGGATGAAACCCCTTCACTACGGACGTCAATAAATATAACTATAGGCAGGGTGATGGACTTGGTGACTTATAGATGTACACAAGTAACTTTGTCTCAGTAGACCCAAGAAGTTTTGAGATTACCATTCGCTCCGGGTCATTTGTATCAAGCGACTCGGTCACAAAACGATGGGAGAACATTTGGTTGGACGTTACATAGAGGCAGGAGATACTCAGTCCTATTGCACCCTGCGTTATGATATCTCACGCCATACGGGGTGTACAGCCCTGCGGAATATGATGGCGCTATATATATAAATAACTAATACCAGTAAGAATATAATCCTATCTATCATTTCAGATGATGAGAAGACAATCACCTACTTGAGCAATTGTCCTTGAGGTAAGTGGTTCTCCAGCCTGTGTCTGTTTAACCCCTTCTGAGACCTGCTTTAGTAACCTCCCTGTGATTTGGCACCCTTTGCAAACTCTAGAATGTATTAACCCTTTGATAACATCATAAAATTTGTCTTTTTACCAAGTTCCTTTACGGTCTAATTCCATGCGTATCCGTACCTCTGCAGAGAAGCGTTAGAATTGTCAGGGTATACGTTGCTAGTCATATGATTCACATCGTCTCCCACAGGCCTGAAACGTTTCTCTAATGGACACACGGATCACCTGGACGTCCCGCTCCCAAGCAGGGAAAAGTTATACTGTTATCAGTAAACCTATGTTTTCAGCATCAATGGATTAAAAATACATCAGAGAATGAGTCTGCGACTGGGTGTTTTATTTGCGGCTTGCGGGTGGATAGATAATAGGTGAATTCATTATGGAATTCAATAATAATCACTAACAACCCAAGATTTCTAATAGAAAAGGTAACTTTTATTAATATGCCATAAGAGGGATTTTTTCTTTTTGCTGAATTTAGTGGATAATGCACTATTTTAGCCCCACTCCTCTCTCTATGATGACCCTTTTCCACGGTCTCTTCTCTGCATTTAGTTCAGATCTCACCAGTAATGTTCAGCGTTGATATTATTTAACATCTCAGAAGTTAGAATGTTACCATCAGGCATGGAAGAGCAACAACCTCCCAAAACATTAAACTGAAAGCAGAAGTTTAAACTTTTTTTGTTGCGATTCAGGCATTTACGCTGCAGTACTTAGAATAGTTACAAGTTAAAGCACTCTTAGGACAGATTAATAAAAGGTAAGATTTGACTTTAGAAGTGTTGGGTTCTTAGTGTTTGTGCCTTTATAGGACTGCAATTTTTTTAAGAAAATCCATTTTTTCTTGTACAATTGTAAAATTTACATTATCATTTGGAAAAGAGACAGAAGATGGAACGTCTTCCCGGGGGGCCACTTGCATGCCAGGTATCCATCACCAACACTTTTGGAAGCAATAAGAAAGAATTTAAGAGTCGAGTCTAAAATTCTTAGCAGGATGCGATGTAGCTGGCCACTGTGTTCTCCTCTGAAATGAAATGTATGAAGTGTAAGTTTGTAAAGGACCTCTGTATACGATAAGCAGAGAAATACATAATGCGAAACCTTCCAAATTTATCATCTTTAAGAAAAAATTGGACCGATCTGAAGTCTGCTTAGAAACATAGAATTTGCTGGCCATATTCAGCCCCCTCTCGTTGCCCGTTAATCCTGCTGTAAAGACTCAAACCTCAATCAGTCGTTGGTCTCGTCTTAGATTCAGGAGCCGTATGTCTATCCCATGTGTGTTTAAGTCCCAATAAGAGTGTGTGAGAGACCAGTAATGGACCCATGGACTCTAATTCACAGGAATGCTTCAACACTCATAAGGATCATGGCCGCCATAAATCCATATATATGGCTTAACAACCCCTTTGTGTCCTATGAAGGTCCCAGGCTCTGCCCTTACTCACTTTCCTCCCAAACCAAAGAATTTGTTTACGGTGAACATTGATTGACTCTCTTCTCCTGGTGGGAAGAGGTCCTAAAATTTTACACAGGTGAACTCAAGAAGACATGTATGACGTCATTGATTGTAAGCTTGCGAGCAGCGCCCTCTCCAGCTAATGTATCGGTTTGTCTCAGTCTGTCAGTTCTCGTCTTGTCAGACCCCTTGAATATATGTATTGTATTGAGCACTGCGTAAACTGTTGGCGCTATATAAATAAAAGATAATAATAATTTATTTTTGAAGAGCTGGATGTTAAAGAGAAGTTAGAGACCAGAATTAGTCTGTCTGAGACGGTGAGAATGAGGCAAAGGGATAGGAATGATGAGACATCCAGAAACCTTGGCATATATTGAAGCCGTAAGAGATAAGTTCATGTTCCGAGCATTCTTCACCTTCTTACCTGGAGTGTAATAGTCGTAAACCTTGACAACCGCCGGCTTCAGATTTTGGACGACGTTCGTTTGTGAAATAACCAACAAGAACATTTCCGTGCTGCGCTTGAGCTGAAGGGATGAATGCAACATTTTATATACATTGTGTTCCCTTCTGCTTCTATAAGGTTCAATGCAAAGCGCTTGGAGCCCCCCAAGTGAATGTCATTCCCACCAACTATCATTCTTCACTGAGCAAATGTAGACATTACAAGGAGCCATAGCATGATCATGGGGGGTATATCATAGGATTGCGGGTACCCATATCTGCCAAGTGTCCCGGGACAGTCCTGATTTTCCTGAAAGTAGGGATTATGGATGGGCTGGGGAGATCCTCCGATATCTAATCAGCACAGTGTCTATATTCCGTGTGGTTATTATTCAATGTAATTTATTATTTATATAATGCACCAATATATGTTCGGCTAAATAAACCCACAAATGAATAATAATACAATGTATTATTCAAAATAATTATTATATTATATTAATAATATAAAAGATCGTGAATGCAAAGCATAATTACTCACCTCATCGAGATATATGGTCACAGAATCCAGATCAAGGCTGACTTTCTTAACAAGAGGGAAACTGAGAAGCTGCAGAATATGGAAAAAAAAGTGTAAGCTCTTGGGGTTGTTTCCACTGTACCTATTAAAGGTACACTGAATTTATCACTTCTCAAACTAAATGTAGCATTTGAAACGTGATTTGAAGTGTTATTCTATACTCAAAGATTTGCCCCAAACAATTATTTATTAGTGTAATTTTTTTATATTCATATTTTTTTAGGGAATTCATAATTGTCATGTGACACAAAAGTGCCAATGATTTGTTGTTGCTGAAAAAAAGAAATTGTAAACATTTTTTTAAAAAAATATATATATTTTTCTCTTCAGTGGTAACAATGAAGTTAGGAGAGATCTCAATTAATGCCCCTCACATCATATTATACTGTTGCGATCTACGACACATGCCGAGGAAGGTACAGGGAGGCGTGACAGCGATAAACGTTACCAGTTTAATTGTGTCCTCTCGTGCTCTGTACCCCGACAGCATTTCCACCCTTATGACAACCATATTGGTAAAATCTCGACTCCCGTTGTAACTGAAAAAAAAAATAACAATCGCCAGATTAGGTCAATAGCGCTAAATGCATTTATTACATGTTTAGATTGATAGAAAAAAATGGATTTTTTGGATAAATTGAAAAATGTAATCTGAAATTATCGGGTTTTTATTTGATGTGTTTTGTTTGAAATGAACAAGTAATGTACAAATCAAACATAGGGTCAGCTGCACCCACCACGGCATGGAGGTGGTGTCTACTGCAGACTACCTACCCCTAAAAAGGGCATTCAACAAATAGCCAAAATAGGAGGAGATATAATATCTGGTCTAGTATGGCCCCAGATAGGCTTTAGTGGGTGAGGGGTAGGAGGAGTGATGGGCAGGGAGGGTGTGTGATCAAATGGTGCTCTGTTGACCGAAGAAAGAGGAAACTGAACCGGAGACCCCGGGGAAGCAGAACTTCACCCTGAGACTCCGGGTGAAACCTGGAGGTTTCCCAGGTATAGTCGGCAGGAATGATGTACAAAGATCTGGATAATAAGATCGCCTTTCAAGTGGTCTCTTTTATATAAGCCCCAAACCACATTACTTATGAGATAATATGGATGCAGCCAGCACCACTACTTACGGAGACAATACGTGACGACATCGACATTTTTAGGAGAACGTTAGCGGCAGGGACGGGGAGATTTACGATATAGAAGAAAACAAAACCAAAGCAACATGTTCCTTTGCAGCTATGATTATTAATTATACTAAATAATATTCTTTCACACGGCTCCTTGGGTTTTGGGACATTACCTGACCCACATGGGAAGTAGGAATTCCGTTAGGGTCCCATTGCTGCAAGTGAAAGGATGAGCTTCAACTCTTAGGTTGAATGCCAAGTTGTTCGCTTTTGGATACGCGTTGTACTTTAGAACACTCTGTGGGGTAAGAAAGTAAAGCAACGTTTGAGAGAAGATGTAGGGGGGTAAGCAAGAAAATGAACACGTATAGAAGGAGCTTTCTTTAACTTACTTATTTTAACTTGATAGACAGGAGAATGGATATAACCATTAAAAAAAACCAACACGTGAAGTCACAATAGACTTTTGGAACCTCGGACATTTCGTCTTCAGTTGGAATGAAGGACCTCCCCGGACTTGAAAGCTTATGCAACTTTACATGAGTTTTTCCATGTCGTCGGAATAAAAGTTATCAACAACGGCTAAACGTCAAAGAGCCAAATGCAGGAAATTACAAAAAAAAAAAAAGTGTTTTTTCTGAAGAATTTTGAGAGACCACATTTTGTCAAGGAAACAATTACCGTATTTCTTTCACCACAGAGATTATTTTTAAAGTATTAGTAGTATTTTAGAGCTCTGTAGACTTTCTTCGGAACTGCGAGGCTCATGAATTCAGGGAGGCAGAGTTTTAGTAGCTGGAGTTCAGCTGATGGCATCTTGGGCTACTGGCGGAGAGGCACGAGGTTTCCCTTGGACCTCGACTTTGTTCTTAAGTTTGTGATAACTTGGTTTGTGTTCTCTAATTCCTTGCGACACCGAGATCTTTCTGGATGACACTGAGAGCCATCTGGAGGGTATTGAGCTCCTGAAATTTAATGTCAGCCCTTTCTGGGCCCTCTCATTAGACAGACTCCCCTTTTAAATTCTCAGTCATCTCCAAAGATGCTGTTTGTGCCTCCTTCTTAGTGTTGTACTTCTTTCTTAGTTTTATACCGTATGTTGCCAATTCCTCCAAAGCGACAGGCCGGGACTCCATTTCTCTCGCCAGCATCTCTGCTTCTTGGGTCTGAGACTCCAGCAGGTTCTCCATAGTTTTCATCTTTTTTTTTCTTAATGTCTCTGCTTCATCCATGGTCTCCAACTGCTGCTGATGAAGGAGCTTCAGATGTTAATCCATGGCAGCTCTGGAGGCTTAAACAAAATGTCTCCATGTCCCCAACCTGCTTCTGTAGACCCTCTGTGGTGAATCACCAGCATTCTTCCGTTTTGTCTGCTTCATCTCTGCTGAGTGAAGAAGGGCATTTGAGTTCTCCACTTCTCCTCTTCTTCTCCAACATCAAAGATTTTTAATTAGATGTCAGCTGCAGACCAACAGGGTTCCACATTGTGGACATGTTTGTCTTGAAGCCAAGTCAAAACCCCTGCCGTTTGCAGCAATACCCCTGGTAAGTACAATTGTACACAGCAACGGTGGGACGGTCTGGCGGCCAATTGCCCCCCCTGGGTAGTTCCAAATTCTTCAAACAAGGCTGGTACCGGACCAGTCCACATTACGTGACCTTTTTGTAATAAGGTGGCTGCTCAAACAGCTATAAAGGAAGCGGCTTGGTAGAATTAACATGTTTTAAGGTAAATGTGTAAGTGTGTGTTGGAGTGAGTAAATGTGTCTCTGTAAGAGCTGTGTGTGTGCTAGTTACCTGGTGAGGGTCACTCGTCTACCTGCCCCCTCCATGGCCAGCAGGTGCCAGCCCATCCCCTGTAATAACTCTTGTTGTTATTTCTATAGACAGATAGGGAGGGGAAGACAATGAGGCAGAAACGTTGTTACCTGTATATAGATGCAGCCGCTGCCGTTAACAAGAAGGTAGTACTTCCCCGGCACCAATGGCAGGGCGGCCGTTTGCTGCAGGAGCCGGTTCCGTTTATCCACATGGAACCTCTTTGTGAAGCCCTTGGCTCCGGTCACCGTGGCACACAAGCTCCCTTGGTCGTTAAACGTGGCTCTCGAGTATTTCGCTAGAGCTTGAATGGCCACCACTGTGTCCTACGAAGAGGCAGCAGTGGATGGGTTAAAAAAAATGATAATTGTGGGAGGGTGTACAGGTGCAAATATATACCCGAGGGGTACTGGTGCAAATATATACCTTGTGTAGCTACACACTCTGCCCCGCAAATCCTAGAGGTTTCTACCTTCCTGTAACAGAAAGCCTTTCCCTCGGGTCTGTCCCGTGTCGCCGTATAGTCAGTAGCGCATCTTGGCGTGGCGCGATCGTGGGCCTGGGCAGCTCTCCAGCCATTCTGACACCACTTGCCTCCACAAGCCATGGCGCTCCATAGTGTATATGGGCCAGCTCATGGAGCGGCACTGTGCCTGGAAGCCTGATCGACCAATAGGGAGGGTTTGATGCCACCCACCCTGGCACTGCCACCATATTCCAGAACACATCACAGTGTATATAAATTAATTCTGTATTATGTCTTTTTTATACCCAAAGTGCATTATTTCGCAAACGTCAGCTGGCAAACTCTTGCTCATTCTTCTAATTTATCGAAATCATTTGCCATTTCATTTAAGACCTTTTGTAAAAATCACTATTTTTAATATTTCTGGTATCAGTAAAAAGTTTAAAAAAAAAAAAAGATATCTCTGTTTTCTTTCTTTTAAAGAGTTCTAGCTTTTGCCTCATAATTTCAGGCAGTTGCAAATTAGCCAGTTCTCACTCTGTTATCTGAGCTCAATCTACTAGACAAACACCCCGACTCCTTATCATACCGCGAGTGGGAAACAATAGAATGGCTCAGTCTTAATCACCCAGCTGGACACTCTGACTAATGAAAGTCTATGGAGGAACGGACTTCATTAGCATTGCCATAAAGCATCAGCTCAGTGTGGTGTTTGAGCCAGGAAAGTCACCCAAAATATCACATGACTGACAGCAACGGCGGCTCCAGGAGCAAAATGAGATAAATTCTGAATTACTACATACACTGGAATTTTATGCTTAAATGATAAAAAATATGTTTCCATGGGACTTCTTGAATAACCCTTCAGAGCCTAACAGTGACATTACTTTACAGAGTAACCCTTTACATTCTGGCCATAATCCAGCTTGTCATTCAGTTACCTGTGTGGACGAGAAGCCACCATTGGGGTTTTGCTGCTTGGTCAACCATTTAACAATCTGGGATGCTTTCTGGATCTCTTCGGAACTCACTGTGGGTCTTGAGACCAAGGCCAGCAGAATATAAGAAGTTAACTCCACGTTGGCTGACACCGCACTCGAAGCGAGGAGCTTGTACTCCCAGAACATCTGCCCTCCTAACAAGAGAGGGGTAGAAACCGGAAAAATCATATCGATCCAGGGAGAACCTGATAAGTTCTAGATTCTAGAAGGTCTTTCGTGTGTGGACCTCTTTTGGATAAACACACAAGAGCTTACATCGATGGCCCTATATCTCTTCAGCCCAATTATGTGGTAATTACCCGAAGTTGTGGCTGCTGAGTAGAGCTTATCCAGAAGGATCTGTCTCGTTGCAGTGTCGCCTGTCAGCGAAAAGGTGTAGGCAAGCAAAGCTTGGGTGTAACGATTTGTTGACCCCAAGACTTTTCCCTTCACGCAGTTCAAAGCATTGGCCAAGATGATGTCCTACGAAGAACAAGCTCGCTCTGAGTCTCCAAAAGCGAAAGCCGCGCACTTTAATAAATATTAAATAAATACTCACGTTTTCCGAGATGCCAACCTCTAGCAGGGCAGCGGTGATATACGCAGACAGCGATACATCATCTTCCACACCGCCCTGCCCATGGAAGAAGAAGAAGAAGATGTCACAATATCATTAATTAAACACTAACCCTACAAATAAAGAATAAGGAACAGGAAGAGAGCTCCATGGCAGGAACCAAATCAGTGACTGGCCCGGGATGAAAAGTTGAGAAGAGGACCAAGAATAGGGTTCTTCTGACTTGAACTTAAAAAGTGTTTTACCTTCATGAGCGTGTGGAAAAGTTTCCCTTTGTTGGTGAAACATCCTCCAGGCTCCTGAAGGGATGAAAGCCAAGCGACCCCTCTGCTGATCACGTCCGAGTCAATAAATATGTAACTCCTTGCCTGGGAAAAACACTTCACCACAAATGCAGTGAGCCTGGAGAAAAAAAAGGTGAGAAAGGTCAAAAGGGAGAAAGATTGGGCGAAAGGATAGGAAGAATGGAGAATGACGCCATCGCCCTAAGGCAAGGAAAATGGTGGAAGAGTCAGGGTCAAGTGAGCTAGGAAGAGGACTTGCGGCCTAGAAGTAGTGGGTGAGGACCAGGTGGAGGTACAGAGGGAGTGGCGTACATATATTTTGTAAATTTACCGGGTCAGATCAGGTGAGAATTCGGTGATTGTGAGTCTAGCGGCACTGGGGATTTTTGGTTACGTATATCGTATCCTATCAGGATTGGATGGGTGATTTAATGATAGGTGAAAGCCGCTACCTACCAACTGCTGCCATCACCGTCCGACTGTCCGAAGGCGCTGAATGATCCATCCATATGCTTAAAAGTGAGCTGCCGCTGATATCCTGAAAGCGGGGAGGTTTAGACAGGTTTAACACCGTTCTGTATTGGGGTCTAGGGTCTTGTGTGAATGTGTGCGGACATATCTCACCGCTCTGCAGGTAGCCCGTGGCTCGTGTTTTCAGCTCGTTCATTAGCTGACCCGTGGCCTCCAAGTATTGCAGGACATATATAATGGGAGCAAAGTTCAGCATGTTCTGCTCCCCGCAGCCATACGGGGCCACAATCAGCCGGTCCAGATTCTGTAAAGCACTGCCCAGCACGTCGCCTGCAACAGAGAGACATACAGCTACCGGGTGAAGCACACAGCTGTCTGTCACTTAGAGGTCCATGGAGCTGTCACTAGGTGTCACGCACCATCTGCCGCTACAGTTATCTGTCACTGGAAGGTGCATGAAGCTACCTGACACTAGGAGATACAAGCAGCTATCTACTACTACTACATGGTAGATATAGCTGTCGCTAGAAGACACATATGGATACATACAACTGTCATGGGTAAACATATAGTAATCTCTCACCCATCACGGAGATTGCTGCGCTAACAGAATCCTCCACCGGCACCTCTGGGAGCGCCAAGGAGAAAGATTCCTGAACTGCAGTGGGACCTTAAAAAACAAGAGATTCTAACACAATATCTGGTGTTACTTACTAGATATGCCAATGGATGTGAAACGACATACCGGAGGGCAAAGGGCAAGAGGAGAGGCCATATGGAGAGTTGAATCATAAAGTGAGAAGACAATGAATTTGAATTCAGATGGAGGAGAGAGATGGAGGCTAGACAATGGCGGCACCTCTGAGGTTGTCTGACCCTGTATATCCTGGCCACTAGAAGGTATCATAATTGATGAGGAAGGGGTGGAAACCACTGGAATTTGGGATGGAAGAGAGAAGGACAGGGATTGGAATTCCATGATGAAGGGATGAAGGAAGGAATTGGAGGTAGAATGGTGGAGAGAGAAGAGTGGAAAACATGGTGGCCAGTTGGTGGAGAAAGAAGGTCAGGAATGGGAGAGGGGTAAAAACTGGAAGCTGCAACAAGGAAAGGCAACATTAGGAAGCTACTGGATGGATATGTAAACAAAGTTAACATTGTGGATTTAACACGGAATCTCCACTCATTCCACACATTTCTTAGGATTCTGTGATGTGAGAAGATTTTACCTTTCAGGCACAAGAAGAAAGTTTGGGTGATGTCTTTCCTGACACCTCCAGGCTAAAGGATAAAAGGGAAAAAAGAACATGAGTGAGAGAACTCTGGAGAGAGGCTGGACACGTCCACATGTGGCCAATTTTAATCCCGGGTTTGCCCAGGATTTACTCATGACAGGTATACCTATCGTCTTGCAAGGTATGTCAACAATGGCAGCGGTACAGTACAAAGGGGACCAAGAGGAACAAACAGACTCACTTTAACCAGCAGTTGTCTTCTGATAATGTCCGTCTGTCCACTAGTGGGTTTAAAAACCGGTTTTCCCTCGCAGGTCTCAGTGCTGTTGTTTATGGCATCAGCTCTCACTGTAAGGGTCACGGAGCCTGAGCCCAAGCAGAGATAAAAGATCAAAAAGATCAAGATGGAGAGATTTATTTCCAACAATGTGGTCACAGGCCGAAGCTCAGCCGCCGACGGGCAAACATTACGTCTGGTTACCGACTCTTTGAGGAGTGATATCCCATTCAAAGGCAACCGCTCGATCTGGACATGCGCAGGAAGAGGTCTTGCAGCCCAGGCACTTCGACACCTGTACGTCTTGGGAGGGCAATAACGATACCGCTATCTGATCGATAATTGTAAAATCAAAAAAAATAAGAAAAAAAAGGTAATACACATACACAATATATATAAATATATTATATATATATATATACACATGCACTAATATAATTCTACCTGTCTTGTTGAGGTCCAAAGAGAAAGACATTTGAAAAGAAAAGGGTACAATACGAGATATGTAAGCCTTGGGGCCAAAAGGACTGTTCCCCCTAAAGAGGGACACTAGGGAAGTATGGCAATAAAGTAATATCTCGGATAAGTCAATGAATTTTCTACTCAGACTTCAATTTTAATCATATTTAAATGCTATTTTCTTTATACTTCTTTACGCACTTAATTTTAAAAATAGGTAATAAGAATATATCCTTCATTTCAAAAAGATTTTTTTTCCCATTGGATGGAATTTCCTTCCAAAATTCTAAAAAAAAATCCCACAAATGTAAATATTAAAACATCATTAATTTTGCACTAGCGATTGCCAACCGTACTTTTTCTCTGTCCCTCCTGGTTCCAGGCTATCCCCCCTGAGTGAGGACTTTTGGGGTTCTTCAGGGATCCTATGCGGGTGGGTACAGGGTCAGACACCCCATACTCACCCTAGAAGCAGATTGGGTGCAGTAGTATGTGCCGCACACTACATGAGTATAAAAACATAACACACAGCCTATCGCGCTTACACCATTAGGCAGCCACCGGCCTTAAAGTGCCAGGGCCGCCTCGTTATCCCTAGTCTGGCCCTCGACAGGGTTGCGTGTCCTCCGAGTCAAAACATACAATATTCCCAGTCCCTACATTGAGTCTCAGCTTAGTAACAACCGACCTAAGGTCGTTAATACGCCCTTAATATGCCCAGTATGAAAGCTGGGACTCACCTTTATACACTGCTGCAGGTAGTTAAAAACCAAGGCTTTGAGAGCGAACCTCTCTCCTCGCACCACAGAGTACGGCAGAATAAGCTCCACGAAGAATGGCTGGAAACCCCGCAGAGAAACCGCAGGAGAGAGGCCGAAGCTGTCCGGCCCCGTGCAGAACGCCCCTGCGCTCCATTCGGTGATGGTGTCCGGAACGGTGACCTTAAGGTCTGCTTGGCCCATCTTACTGAGAGGCGTGGCAGGGGTTAATAAAGAAAGAAATACATGGTTTCAATTCCCACGATGACTAAACAGCATATAGTATTACGTTAAGGATAGGAATGGAGGAGGCCTAGTTTCAGTTGACATAGTTAAGGTAAAATAAAGCATTAATAATACTAATAACAGGCGCAGTAATGGTAAAAGGCAGTATTAGAAGTACCGGGCCTACTTGAGGTGGTAAGAAGTGGTAATTGTATTTGTTCTAGTTGGGGTACAAAGTAATGTTTGAAATACTAGTGACATTGGACCTGTATCTAGAGATGTATCTAGATGCTGAATGGCCTCACCTTACTGGCACAAGTTTCCATATCCAGGTTTCGGGGAAATACTTGCGAATCTTCTCTTCCGAATCACCTCTGATTAATGGGGCCTCAGGGACTACCGATTCTTTCAACATTACGGCTGAGTGGGGCAAAAAAAAACAGTACTCAATAACCAAAAAACAGCAGGAATGACCTAGACTATAAGCAATAACACAAAAATAACCCTGCACCAGCATTACTCAATCCAGACACCAGAACTACCTTGAACTAACTCACGATCGCTATGAAATGATCCATTCCACCAGTAAAATCATACTCCAGGCACCATTATAAAATAATTCAACTACCAGAACCATCGTGGAATAACCCAGCCATCAGAACCATTGGAGAATAAACCAACCACCTGAACCACCATGGAATAATCCAGCCACTGGAACCACCACTAAATAACCAAACAACCAGGACCACCATAAAATCATCCAAACTTCAGAACTATCATGGAACCAAATAAATAACCCGACAACCAGAACTTCCATTAAATCCCCCAGCCACCAAAACTACCATGAAATCACCCAGCCTCCAGAACCACCATACAATAAGCCAGCCGCCAAACTACAACAAAATAACCCAACAACCAAAACCACCATGAATGAAGTAGCGTCCAGTTTCGGTACCTCTTTCACAAATAAAAACAAGAGACACTTCTTTATTTCAAAATTTTATTAAACGTCAGATATGGAATTATTTGTCCGCGGTGCGGACTTAAAATACTTCAGCACCGCAACACTCAACCTTTATTAATATGTTACAAAGTGTCAAATATTATAAACACACAAATTTGACACAATATATATCAATAATTTATTGTCAAAACGAAAGACAACATAACCAATTGTAACCATTTAATAACCAAATTAATAACCAAATTAATAACCTGCTGGTATGGGCGTGTCCACCTGTATCTCTGCTGGAACTGCCGGCGTCCCCTAGGGCGGCAGTCACATGACCCTACGATTTACAGGGGCGCATGCCCCCGGAGTGTCCTGCACTTATACCTCTGTGCACCACAAGTAACCATACCTAGATGGTTAACTCCTGCACCGTACCAGCTTAACAAAACCAGAGTACCCGGCAAATGCCAAAATTAGGGGAGGGATGGGCGGGAAAATTCTCTTGAAAATAATTGCCCCTATAGGCCACGACCCTTCCTTATATACCCCCCCAGGGAGGGTAATTACCCCCTCCCTTCTGGCCCTGCACGTGCCACCAAACTTAACTCTTTCAGTGCCAAAATTTCCACTTAGTCATGCCTTAACCCCTTAAACAGGCTTGACCATGGGTACCTCGTCCGCACTACATTCATGTGGCCCCTCTGTCCAATTCTTTCCCTCCGGGGCTGTTCTTGAAATCACCCAGCTACCAGAATCACCATGGAATTTGCCGGTCACTGGATCCACTGCTAAATAACCAAACCACCATGAAATCACCCAGCTACCAGAAACACCATGGAATAAAACAGCCATGAAAACCACCACGACATAACCCAGCCATCGGGACCTGTACTTACATTGAAAAATATTTTATGTGCGCAGTACCCCGCCATTCCCTACCCTACACTCAGAAAGACGGGCAGCTAGTTATTCCCATCTGTTTCTCGATGAACAGATAGCTCAGCGCATTGCCAGGACTCTCTATGACTTTTAAGGATAATCTCTATATCTTACGCTCAAGCACACTGCCAATCATCGGAAGTGAACACGGCTCCGGCTCCTCTAGCGGCTTCTGAATATGAAGGTTCGTCAAAATCTTCACACTGATGTCCTGAAAAAATGAATCGTAGAGAATATAAAGACATATGAAATCAAGCAAATCGTGTCACGGAAGAAGTGAGGGTTTCTACATGAATGGATCACGTAAAAAGGTCTTAACGGGTGAGATTTTTGGTCAAAAACAACATTGTGTAAAAAAAAACTAAAAAAAAAGGAGACATCGGGACTGAGAAGATGAGAAAACCAGATAAAACGAACCCTGAAAAGACCTAGAATATCCACAAAGTTATTTTGATATGGAATTTTCCACGTCTGAGAACGAAACACCCAACATGGATTGGACTGAAGCTCATCCACCAGGTAATTGTATCCGGAGCGTTCCGAGAATGGAAACAGCTTGTAAATCTGGGGATAAAGTGGATAAAGTTTCAGTTGCCAGTCTCATTTTTTTTTCTCTCTTTTCCCATTTCTGTCCCCCCCCCCCCCACACACGCTTTTTTTCTCTACCTTTTGCGCAGTCAGCTCCTGATCCATGTAGGAGATCTGGACGCTCTTATCCACCGCTCGGAGGGCACACAGGGACCCCGCCGCGGCTTCCACGCGTAAATTCAGCTGAGATTTCGGGAGAGCCTCTTCCTGAGGGAATTTCAGATTCACCTGCACATAGTGCAATACGAAACTATTCATTAATTCGTTCATCACCATGGCCGCCATTTTAACTAGACTAAGAGAAGGAGAATCTTCACAATTTAGTTCTTTTAAGCATTTATTTCTTGTTTCCGTGGCAACCCGGACAGACGAATGGGATTTCTGAAAACATGAAACATGATTGGAGTAAAATACAACATGGAGGGTTGGAGAGCCATACGGAGGGTATAAGGGGCTCTTGCCTGCTGGGTTCTGTTTCGGCGATTGTGGGTAGTGAAATCATAAAACAAACTAATTATAAACCAAATTATCTCCCACCTTGTTCCGGAAGCAATATTCCACTTTGAATTTCAATCTGTCTGCGATAATCATCCCATCTCTTAACGTAATGTAGCCAATCATCTTAGGTCCTGGAGCGAAGTCGGAGGTGAAGACCACCGGAACCGTTAGAACCCCTTTGACAGCTAAACAAGGCGATGTATTTGGATTAGCGGACTCCGACACACGTATCTTACCGTTACAATGATATAATTACCAGTCTAAATCTTCATATGATAATAATGCCCCACATCTCCAATTGGCCCCAGCCTGGGGCCCACGGGGCTTTTAAACCATTGGTCCTATGTCTGCAATATGGATGTACCACATGCAGTGGCGGAACTACCCGGGTCGCAGGGGTCGCGACTGCGACCAGGCCCTGGAGTTCTGCCAGTCAGGGGGGCCAAGGGGTGCCGAGCGGTCGTTTTCAGCAACCGCTCGGCTCCCTTCTGTCTTCTCTGCTCCCTGCCACTGCCGCCACCGCCTGCCTCAGCGCTGCCCCGACTTCAGTGGTGGGAGCGTGAGGTGTCTGTCTCGGGTGCCGGCGCTCAGCAGTGAAGCCGTGCGCACCGCGGCAGAGCAGCGAGACAGAGGCCTCGTGCCCCCACCACAGGACTGCACGGTAAGTGACCTACAAAGGGGGGTAGGGAGAGGGTAGATAGTGAGAAGGGGGGGTAGGGAGAGGGTAGATAGTGAGAAGGGAGTAGGGATAGGGTAGAGAGTGAGAAGGGGGTAGGGAGAGGGTAGAGAGTGAAAAGGGGGGGTGGGGAGAGGGTAGATAGTGAGAAGGGGGTAGGGAGAGGGTAGATAGTGAGAAGGGGGGTAGGGAGAGGGTAGATAGTGAGAAGGGGCTGGGGAGAGGGTAGATAGTGAGAAGGGGGTGGAGAGAGGGTAGATAGTGAGAAGGGGGTGGGGAGAGGGTAGATAGTGAGAAGGGGGGTAGGGAGAGGATAGATAGTAAGAAGGGGTAGGGAGAGGGTAGATAGTGAGAAGGGGTTAGAGAGAGGGTAGACAGTGAGAATGAGGGGGTAGGGAGAGGGGGTAGATAGCCTGAGAAGGGGGGGAGAGGGGGTAGATGGTGTGAGAAGGGGGTAGATTGGGTTGGGGGTGGGAGGGCCCTTAACAGATTCTCGCACCGGGGTCCTGAGGCTTCTAGTTACGCCCCTGACCACATGACATACGTCTTGATAATAGGCAATCACCCCTGCTTTATGAGGGGTTTTCACATAACCCTGGGGGGGGCGTGTACACGATGAGTTAGAGGGGATAAGTAAACTTGAGTAAGGAGCAATATCAACTTGGGAGTCGGGGAAAAAGTAGTGTGAATGAAGTGTGCATCAAAAAGAACTCTGTCATCAAAACACTCTGGGTATATGTTCAACCTTTATGTCTTTTTTTTGATTGATTAGTTTATTTCTCAATTTATATAATTTTATGTATAAATATTCATCTATTTATATATTTATCAACATATTTATATATTTATTGAGTCAGGGAAGTACAGTATTGTAAAAAGAAAAGTGTTCTGCGCTAAATATAAGTTAAATAATGATTTAATTAATGAATCAATAAAATACATTAATTCATTCATCTAAATAAGCAACATATAAGTGATACAAATAACTAAATCCATAAATATATAAATAGATGAATAATAAATCAATCAATCAATAAATAACCAAACAAAAAATGTAATAAAAAAACAACTCTGACTTTATGTCCATTCTTTTTGGCAAAAATTTTTTTTTACTTTTTTTAATTAATTTATTTCTTTATATATTATTAATTTATTTAGATATTTATTCACTTATTTATATATTTATTGATATAGTTATTTATATCGCTTATATGTTGCTTCTTTTATTTAGATGGATGAATTCGTATATTTTATTGATGAATTCATTAATTTATGAATTATTTATTCCATCCTTATTTCCCTTATATTTTGCACAGGGCACTTTTCTTTTTTCTTGGCACATTTTTAGGTTTTTGGGGTCCTTTTTGCAGCTGCTACAGGAGCTCGTCGTAGTTCTTTTCTTTTCGTATACAAATATTAAAGCCAATGGTTGCCTGAACCAATCAGGGACAATCAGCAACTTAACAATATGTTACTGGGGAGGAATAATCGTACAGAGCCCAATAACAGGGATCTGCTTCTATGGTATGTACATACAGTAAGATTATCTCAGATTCGATCATTGGATAGAACGTTAAATTGTAAGATTTAGGGGGACAGATTGAGTTCCCTTTTACTGCAGCCAATCAAAAGGGTTCCTGGGAGCAAGGCTTTTTCATTCACTGTCATTATTTGACTTACGGTTTGACCGGCCAATCGGAATAGGTTTTTGTCCAAATAGCAGAATCCCCCCTTTACCGATAACCTGTATCAAAGTATTTAAACATACTGGAGTCAACGAACTTTACATCTCATATAACCCCAAACGCTGCATTCTATTTACTGATTGCCCTGATATAACCCCACACGCTGCATTCTATATACTGACTGCCCTGATATAACCCCAAACGCTGCATTCTATATATATGACTGCCCTGATATAACCCCGCACTCTGCATTCTATATACTGACTGCCCTGATATAACCCCACACGCTGCATTCTTTATACTGACTGCCCTGATATAACCCCAAACGCTGCATTCTATATACCGACTGCCCTGATATAACCCCACACGCTGCATTCTATATATATGACTGCCCTGATATAACCCCACACTCTGCATTCTATATACTGACTGCTCTGATATAACCCTGCACGCTGCATTCTATATACCGACTGCCCTGATATAACCCCACACGCTGCATTCTATATATTGACTGCCCTGATATAACCCTGCACGCTGCATTCTATATACTGACTGCCCTGATATAACCCCACACGCTGCATTCTATATACCGACTGCCCTGATATAACCCCAAACGCTCCATTCTATATACTGACTGCCCTGATATAACCCCACACGCTGCATTCTATATACTAACTGCCCTGATTTAACCCCGCACTCTGCATTCTATATACTAACTGCCCTGATATAACCCCAAACGCTGCATTCTATATACTGACTGCCCTTATATAACCCCGCGCGCCAATAAACACGTGACACGCAACATGCAATAAGCTCAGCACTTACCAGGTAGTAGAACGCCACACTGTTGCTGTTCGGTCTCAGGTCCTCTTTACTCAGCTCGTAGGTAACGTTTACGTTCACTTGGCGTCCACAAGAAATGACCCCATAGACTGCCTCCAACTTCACCGAACTCCGAGCTTCACTGAAGTACGGACGGACCGTGTGATACGCTTCATTATAATAGGAAGTCAGCTCTGACCGTGCGTCGTTATAAGGGGTTTTCATCACATAAGCCTGGGGGGGAGCACAGGATAAGTGAGGGAGAGGTAAACCTGAGTGAGGGAGAGGTAAACCTGAGTGAGGGGCAAATAAATGAGAGAGTGAGATTACTGGGAACAAGATGCGTGAAATGAGCTTGAAAGAAACAATATACAAGCGAGATAAGATTATTACAGACGCGGGGTTGTTGGGACAGGAGTCAGGGAACTGCAGTATTGTTAGTCTGACACAAGCAGCAACCAAGTCAGTGGAACTTAATAACTTACAGAAATCCCACTGGTTGTAAGAACATCTCACTTCAAACACATATATATTCTAACTACACGGCGAGGCATAATCAGTAATGTCCAAGGATAATGAATAAAAAAGGATTATCTAATCCCTGATTCGATCATTTTACTGTGAGAAGAACCTTTTTTGAAATCTTTTATATGTAATCTCTACTGCCGTGAAATGGTATAAAGGACATGGGCCGAGGTGAAAGCCTGAACTCACTCTCAGATTGACGGTCCCGGTCCATTTAGAGGTGTCGAGATTGTAGTGAATTTGTCCCATGTTGTCGGTCAGCTTTTCCATCTCAATCACGGCGTCTGCTATCTGAATCTGGAGAGAAGCCTTCTGGAACTTGGACGGCGATCCATTCCGGTTCAGCGCCACCAACTGCACGAAACGCGGAAAATGCACCCGGATTGAAATCCCAAAAGCTCAGAGACACAAAGGCCATGGCAACCGTCAACTCAATAAAACCCAAACGATGTGAACGATACGAGTCTACTGTATTTGGGACATAGGCTGGACCTGGGCAGACCATGGGTGGGATTTGGTCCAAATGCCAAGGTAGTGATCAAAGGCTCTATTTTTATTCTGATCCTAAAATTGTAGCGTTCTATACAATGTACAGTTGTTTAGGGGATGTCTACCTCATAGAGAATCAGCCTTGAGAGCATTGCCTTCATGTTACCCCAATATCTCCGCACCAAATCAGCTTCGGGGTTCTCTCTTTCTTCATCATTAAAAGACCCTCTCTTACCATCGCATGGAAGGGGTATCCAACTTTGTAGTATGTGTCCACGTCCTCAAATCTCACTGTTCCCAACACGTATGAAACAGGAACTTTTCTAGATGCCTCAAGCTTTACCCCTGGAATAAACAAGTTAAATATTGAGCTAAATAAAGGATGTCTCATTTTGTCTTCTAAGATTCCATAACCCGAAATGTCCATCCTTCCAGCATGAGATTGTGGGCTTTATTTGCAAGTCCAAGTAAACCTTAGTAAGGATTATTCCATGTTTTAAGACGACTGTGATCTTCATAACTCACTGGAACAATAGAAGGCCTCACTATGTCGAAACATGACCGTGTCTTCTACCACCTTCTATGGTCAATGCAAGATCTCTTTGATTCCCCTCGAGACAAAGAACTTAGAACAAAGTCTTGTGAAAAAAACTCATCTTATTTATTAAAATACCAGAAACTGCTGTCTTTCTAGAGAAACATGAGCTCTTTGACCCATGGTTTTACCTTTCATCTCACTATAAATGTCTCCGGTAGAAAGTGGACCTAGCACTCTACAGAGGGAACATGGAAGCACAAGCCGCTGTAAGGGGTGTGATGGATTACTAGGGACCCTTCACAGTTTCTTAATGGGAAACTCATGTATTGTGTCCTCTACTCATACGCCAGATGAGGATATTTTGCAGGACCATGTTGTGGGGTTACTTTCCTTATTCTCAACACACAACATGCACACATTAGGATCCCCAATGTCTCTGATACCCAAGTTTGTAGGTGTCGCCTCAGTAAATATTAGACTTGTGCATTCGTATTCGGGCAAACATGAAAACGAACCAAAAAGGGTGCATTTTCGTTGTTCAGCCCGAATACCGAAGGAACAAACATGGCGGCGGCGGCAAAACGTACACGAAGACAAAGGCGCAGAACACGAAGAATGTCTTCATCAGTATCTCCTAGCTAATCTCGCTGGTCCCTTCTCCTTCTAGCCTACCTTGTCTACGCAGCATCGCAGGGGTTAACGGGAGTGGGAATCCGTAGGATCGCTCAAGGCGTTAAAGGTCCGTGCGAGCGACTCTATTGGTCGCCGGCAGGGGCCTCCTCTGGCATCAACCTATGAAGAGCAGCTGCACTTCATTGGCAGAGGAGGCCCCTGCTGGTGACCAATAGAGTTGCTCGTACGGACCTTTAAAACCCTGGCGCCAAAGCTGCTGCACTCCACTTTAACCCCGTATTAACCCCTTATAATTAAAAAAAACAGACATGAATAATGTACACAAAGATTTTTTCCCCCACGAAGACGAACACGAGGAGTTGGCCGGCGCCCAAGTCTAGTAAATATGCTCCTTTGCTTTAAATTACAGAAACCAGTTGATGAAGATCAAAGAATTGCCAGAACCCTCACCTGTTCCTCTTTCCACCAAAGAAGCGACCATCACAATGTAAAAGTTAAAGTATCCGAACTCCGTCAGATTGAAGTCGGTAGTATTGACCGTAGCTGAAAAGCAGCCGTTAACATCTGTCTAAGAGAAGCGGAGGAGAGAGACAGAGTGAGAAAGAGAGAAACGGAGAGTAAGAAAAAGAGAGAGGAGCACGAGAAACAGAGTGAGAAACAGAGAGAGATACAGAGAAAACAAAGAACATATTACATATCAAGTAAATAATGTGACCTCACCTCTCCGTCAGCATTACTACAAATGTTATTTCCGTTCATATAGTACCATGCCATCTCCCTGCACATGCTAACACTGAACTGACCGTCTACTCCTTTCCCGTATGTGTATCTGAAAATAAGACAAAAGCACGCATTAGTAAGTAGGACAGCAACGGGGGCCGGACAGGAGGCTCTACCTATTTTTGTCGGAGCTCTACCTATTTTTGTCGGAGCCTCTCACCTGCCGCAGACTTTCAGCTGGAAGGTGGGGTCCGGTGCATAGATCTCAGAAGGGCTTTCGATGGTGACTTCAAAACGCGGAAGAACTAGAAGACAGAAGAGAACTGAGGAAAATGGATCTGCCGTGGAGTTAGATCTGTGAGTGGGCTCGTGTGGACTTGTCTGCAACAAGGGGTAGGTAGCGACATTGGTCATGGTGGACATTTACTGGGGTCTGTGGTAGACCATTTCACGATGTTCTATGGACCTTCACAGAACAGTGATCCCAAGAACTGCATTCTAGAACATCCGTACCTTGCTCTTCAACAATGAAGGTTTTCAAAGCCTTCCCGTTGTCCACGCTAATGGTGTAGCTTCCCAAAAGAGGTTCGGAGGTTAAGTTAAAGTTCAGGTCAATAATTCCCATATTGGGTTGAACTTCCAGCCACTGAGCAATTCGGTTATTGTTAGAATCCTGTTTATCCCGTAAAAACAGAGGAAATGTCCTTAGTATCACGGTGGAGTACCCTACCGAGCAACCCGCACTGCACTGTGCCATCAATTGAGCCCTGCTCCCTACCCTTCACTCCACGTACCCCATCTCCATTCCAAGTCTCATGCTCCCCCAGTCACCCATACCCCAGCCCCTCTTCTCTCCCTTCCAATATTGCATTGCACTCCCCAGCATCTCAGGTCTTTTTCACTCTCAGTTCCCTTTGTCTCAGATCCAACCCGTTCCATATCCTCATCACTCCTCACTCCTCACCGTTCCATATCCTCATCACTCCTCACCGTTCCATATCCTCATCACTCCTCACCATTCCATATCCTCATCACTCCTATTTCCTTGCTTTACTCCTTCCTATATTTCCACTACCTTTACCTCTACACCCTTTCTAATACTGTCTGCACCTCCCTCTTATCTGTCAACTCTTTCCCTCACCTACTCTATCAGTTCCATCCACACCTTGCTTCCCCCGGACCCTCAACCATTTGTAATCCACCTCCTCATCCTTATCTCGTCAATTCGTAATCCACCTTCACCACCTGCCCTCCCTCACACTATCCTACACGCCAACATCCCCATGAGTCTCCCTCTGTTCATTTACCCTTATTACCATCTATAAACCCACAGAACGCCATCGCTGCCCATGCTGCCAACACCAGGAAAATCACTACTCACCCTTAATTCCACAATGGGATACTGCAAACGAGAAGGACATAGATTAGCGAGATGATCAGTAAGACTTTCATCCCATTATCTCCTCTCCCTTTACATCTCCTGGGATCTCCCATCTCGTCGGCACAATTCCTCTTTCCAATTCTCTCTCTATCCATCATGTTTCTTCTCCTCCTCTCTCTCAACCCACAGAGATGCAAACTTCGAGAGTTCAGAACCTCTCTTAGACACACAAACTCTATCCTCGTCTCTTTTGCCACGTTACTTATCGCTACTATCTACCCTCGTTCATGGTCTACTATCTCACCGGTTTCTTAGAAGCCACAAATTTCTCGTCCAGAGTCACAATACGAAAGTTAACTAGAAAGAGAGAGAAACATTGTGATGAGATGAAGGCATCCTCCGCCCAAAACTCTCTAACCATTGGCTGTCTCTTCCCCGTCACTCACCCGTCTGGCTCGGTCTATACGTAGGTTTATCTGTTTGGATGACGACGCCATTGTTAATTCTCCGAATCAGAACAGATTTACTTTCTTTAAACTCTACGGCACCGCTCCCTGATATTTGGATCTCAGCCACCTCGTCTTGTCCCCCTGCCGGTGGTGGAACCTGCGCGGAAAATGCAGAAGAACGACGTTACCTCCTAAATCTGTGCTTATTTACTCCGCTCATTCTAATAAAAGTGTAACGTGTCCTAGATACATTCAACAAGATCTGTCTGGTGATTATTCCACAGACCAATTTTTCTTTATTCGGTCAAAAAAGTGGGAAAAAAAATAAAACAGCGGAGGAACACAGAAAAGAGAAAGGAAATGAAACAGAACGCGATGTATCTGGGGCATCCGTAGGATTGTAAAGGAATAATCCAATGGTCTAAGAGACCATTTTAGGAGATAGACCAAGTGACTATGACCAAGAGGTCTTCCTGTCACTGGACCAGTAAAGGTGACCCCCAAGCCACCCATAGACGAGAGTTACCCCGGTATCCGGACGCACCAAGATCTATCTATCGGAGACATCTTCCATTCCAAACTTCCATCATTTTCAGTCTTTACTTACCCCCCCCCCCGAATGAATAAACTCTAACAATCAACACAACTAATCGCTACATGAATGTGAGATTCGACATGACTTCATGACTTCAGCTGCTTTACTATGGCAATCACACTTGATTAGTTGTTGGGGTAATATTTTACATATTTTATATATTTTATATATATTTTATATATGTTATTAATTGGGATGTTTCCTAACGCATCCTAATTACATTGTAGCAAACTCTATCCCCTAATCCATAATTCAAAGTACTGTATATTTCTTATGTGTCTTTCTAAATGTATCTTTAGGGAAAGATTGTTTGTTTTCCATTAAAAATTACTTTTTAAAAAATCCAGGTATTAATGTCATAATTCTGTGGCCTTGTGCATACATGCGATGGCTTTACGTCACCCCAGCAGACGCTTGGCATTGGGCACACTGATCTGCGGCTTGTGTGCAGCTGCTTGGCCATAGAGATCCATTGGCTGAAGCTCCCGACATACAGCGCTACGGCTGATGTTGCTTTCGGAGGCAGTTTGGATCTCAGTACTGAGAGAAGTCAGGCTTTTTTTACGTGTTAAACGCTTCAGCACTCGATATCCTCACTCTATGAGTGTGAGTGGTCTACCGCTTTGTGGCTGAGCTGTTGTTACTCCTAGACGCTTCCACTTCACAATGATAGCGCTTGCTAAATATAATTTTCAAACACCAGGTGGCGCCAAAGTCATTATTTGAAGTCTTGTGCATGTCTATTATTGCAGATCGGCCCCCATCCGGCCCCCGTCTAGTCGTCCGTTTCTCCTGCTGTAAAGACTCAAACCTTAATCAGTCGTTGGTCTCGTCTTAGATTCAGGAGCCGTATGTCTATCCCACGCATGTTTAATCCCCTCACTGTATTACCCTCTACCACTTCTGCTGGGAGTCCATTCCACATATCTACCACCCTTTATCTACCTCCCTTTCTGTAAAGTAAAACTTCCTTACATTACATCTAAGCCTCTTTTATATAATATATATATACGAGTAGGGAAGGATTCTGGACAAAAGATACCAGCTAAAGCTAAACAAAATATTGCATAAAAAAATACCGAAAAAGTGCATCAAAAAAGCCTGCTTTTTTTGCATTTTAGCCCCAAAACGCTTCCAAAATATAAACAATAAACAAAAATATAGTGATTTTGTTTGTGCCTCTAGCGGTTAATTACATTTCATGATGAAATTTTTTTACACAGGCAAATATTTTGAGATATAAAGGGGCATTTAAGAATTATCTCGGGGTTTACGAAATAATCGGGAGCTCAAAGCGCGACGGAATAGAAGCGATTAGAATGTAGATTTACCGGTTCGCCCGCATTGGATTGACGTACGTAACGAGCATAATAAACTCAAACTCATAAAACTTCCCTATAAAAAAATACTATTTCTTCAGAATACTCCATGCTCGGCGAAGATGACGCTTTTGATGATGAAATATACAGTAAAATGATGCGATGAGCTCATTCATTCCTACCTCCGGCTGAGTTAAAAAAGGGTGATTCTGATTTTCTGTGCAGACCAGCCAGTTTACGTCACTGTCCCTTTTCATGCCCCCCAAGTGTCCCAGTTTTTGTAGGACAGTCCTGATTTTCAGGCACCGTCGTGTTATCCCACAATAGGTATCAAAGAGCCGGTTGGTGCGATCCTCGGATCCCCGTTGGTCAGTCCATATAAAACCCATGGATGTGCAATTAACGTACCCCGGGCTTCGTTATTAACCCCTTAAGGACAATGGGCGGTCCCTAAACCCACTGAAAACAATGCATTTTGAGCCCATACATGTACGGGCTTTGTCATTAAGGGGTTAAATATTATATACGATAAATAATAATGGCACCAACAAGCAAAAGGATGGGAATTGTAATCAAAATAAAAAAATCATCATTGGTGATGGTCGTATGTCCGTTGTACAGCGCCGCAGAATATGACGGTGCTATATAAATCAATCAATGATAATATTATATGGTGTCTGTTCCCTGATCCCCGAATGATCTCACCAAATACATTCATGGGCGGACGGGACGGTCCAGCTGGTCGGACCGCTATAGGAATCTCATCCAGCTGGGGGCTATGCAGCCGTTTATCTGGATTTACTACATATAAAGCAGACGTGCCCATAATGAACATGACAATTATTCCGCTAAAGGCCCCCCCGGAGGCTCTGGCTTATGCGCCATCTGCAATTTCACGTGAATGTTGTTTATCCTGCCAGGCTTATACAAAGAGAGGGGAAAAAACAGCAAATTAGGTAAAATTAGGGATGATGATGAAATCACTTTTTTTTTCTAACTATGTCTCTCTACGAAGCAGTCATCATGTCTTACCAAGTCTCGGATAATTCCTCCCCGATGGCAATGGCGCCCCCTGTCCATAGGGGCGGACTGGCGACGGTGGGGTGCCCCTGGCACTTTTAAGGCCGCACACTGCTCTTTTTATGCTTGTGTCCAGGCCTATCCAGCCTGAAGTGACGCTGATGGCCACCGGACCACTTGGGCATTTGCCTGGTGTCCATGGTGGCCAGTCAACAAAACCTAGTTTCCCATGAAAACAACTTTTTATGAATTATTTTTAAAAAAAACAAAAACAAATGAGATTTTACGACCTCCTTAAGAGAGGTTGGAGGTCTCCCGGTGGACTGGAGGCACCTCACCTGAAAGCTGTAGCACTGGAGGCGGCCAGTAGGGGGCATCTTCCCATTGTACAGCGTAATAATCTGTCCTTTCACATTCAAGGTCACAGAAACACTGGCTTCAACGCTGCGTTGTTCACTGTCCATCTGCAGACACATCTTCTCTGCGGAAGGGAAGTGGAGCTCGGATGGCACCAGTAGGACATAGTATCTGGAGAAGAATGAATTAGTAATTAACCCAGAGGAGATAGTGCCAGGGAGGGAAGGAGGCAGGGAGGGAAGGAGGCAGGGAGGGAAGGAGGTTAGGATTATCCATAGAGGGAAAAGAGGCCAACAATTAAACCTTATGAAGCGGAACCATAGAGTGAAGAGTAGAAGACATTTGGCCCCATCTACTCTGCCCGTTTTCCTGCTTTAGACTCAAACCTTAATCAGTCGTTGGTCTTGTCTTAGATTCAGGAGCCATGTATGTTTAAATCCCCTTAAAACCACCCCTACTGACTACTAACCATGTACAGTATGCGTGCTCCTCTGTCTCATCTGATCTTCACTCCCCGTTGTCTATATAAGAAATACCAACAATAAACAATAAAGATTACTCGGCCTGGACAAACCACCCAGTAGCCATAAAGAGTGCCGAGCTAGGACAACCTAGATGCATGATCCATGACCTCTTCCATCACTTTCGTGGTCATTATGGTTAAAAGCCTGGTTATATTTTTGGTTGCTGTCCTCAGCAGAACCTCTCCTGGACCCTTATTCCACCCATTTTTCCTTTTCCCTTTCCAGTTAGAGAACTTACATTTGAGGAGCTTGAGCTTCTACTCTCCCGAACAGAACAATCAGGAAGACAAGGAACATCTTACACTCCAAATAGAATTGTCCGGGTTTCAGGAGAAACATCTCTACTGTCTGCATTACTCTACTTCATGCTCTCAGCCCTGTCCTTCTGATTGTCTGCAGCCGAGTGATTCTTTATATATAATGGTCTCGGGTCCTGTACCCGTCCAGCCCTATAATTCATACGTCATTCTCAGATCTTCAAACACTTTCTGCTCCTATTGTGTGAAGATTAATGGGCGCTCACTAACCTGATATGAGACAAAAAAAGGTACACAACCACGAAGCACGTGGGGCATAAATCAGAAATGAGTGGCCTTGATCGCTCTACCACCTTAACTATGTGCAGAGATACAAATATACAAAATAATAATAAAATGGAGGAGTATAAATAGGGGTGGTCACCTACCCAAGGAGGACCAGTGACCCGCCATGGTATTAGCGCTAGTTTTGTGTGTTGAGTGCTATCAAGGAGACCTCACAGTCATCTTCACCCATCGCAGAGACTACTCCATTATTGGTGAAGATATATATATATGTACTGTTTATAGGGGGGGTAAAAACATTTCCTCTGGGTCCTTAAATATTTTTTTTCTGGATCCAGGGAGAGTCCTAAGGTTTCTGCAACTTAGGCAAATTGTGCCTTCTACCTCGTCCTGAATGTTACCAAGGTCACCGTCTCTTTGCCAAACTCCAATTTATTTACAAAATGAGAACACCACAAAATAAAATAATGAAGTAAAGCCAGGCTCCCGGTGGGCCTGGTCGGAGTCTTTACAGCAGGAGAAACGGGCGACTAGACGGGGGCCGATCTGCCGGTCCAGGTTTTTAACCCTTTAAGTAATTCCCGGCTGTCTTTGTCCATTTCTACCTCTCCATGTAACTGTTAAGGGTTCTTTAAGTGATGTGAGAAGCTGCCGGAGTGACCGTCGTGGCAAAGTTATGAGCAGAAAATGATTTGTTCACTATTTCTTTTGTTCGGATGGAAGGTGACACAAAGAGGTCACAGGCGACCTGTAACAGCGTGACTTTATTCAGTTGGTACCATTGTGTTAAACAATGAATTTGATATGTTTACAGGTCAAAAGGGGCAATCTATGGGTCTCGTGCCAAATCAGCCTAAGCGAATAGGATGACCATCTGGCACACGGGGCAAATACCCTCCCATTCCCGCAGCGGATCGGGTGCTATGACGCGCGGCCATCGGCCGGATACGCCTGACCTCAAGCTACGTGACCGTAAAAAAATGTAATGCGCTGCCTGGCAAATCCAGCCATCGGCCCGGGTCATCACCAGAGAACTCCCCCACTCCCCGCCGGTTTCCCAAAAAAAACAGCTGTGTGTCCCTTGACGTCAGCGGGACCCCTCACCGGCATCAGCGGGACCACCCTGCGACTCCTTGCCAGCATCCCGAAAGGGAGGGCTCCTGGTAGCTGGAGCCATAAAGTTCCCAGGTACGGGCATAACATAGGTAAATACGTCACCGAGCCCCCTCGGTCGACCTGGTTTTGATATTACTTAGTGAAGAATTGGGTAAGAGTGCGCTTTGTAAATGATGCCTATAATTAGTTTCCCTGAATTTAATAATTAATAAAAATAATACTAGAAAATAATGAAGAGGAAAAGTGTCCACATGAGGGCGCTGCCTTCTCAAATATGGAACCGTTGACAAGCGTGGGGTCTGAGGAGCTGGCAGCCATCTTTTTTTCAGGAACACTTGCCCTTCGTACATCTCAGCTGCCTTTTCAGGGATAAAAAAAGAGTGACGGTGTTAACGCAGAAATTCCTGAATACAGAAATCATGACAGACTGCTACCAATGGCCACTCCGAGACATTTGTTTTCCTGACTAAATAATAAATCTTAGGAAGCTCTAGAAAAATGTAAAGGGATGACGTTACCATGACAGCCAGGATCATCTTGAACACAGGGCAAAAGGGGCAGATGTTTAGGCCCAGCCTCACCTAGGGGCCACAGCAGTTCTAACATTAGACCCCGTATTGTTGTACGTGTTTGCCCGTTCATCCAGTAGAGCGTTTGTGAGGTCAGGCGCTGATGTTGGACGAGACGCCCGGCTCGCAATCTCCGTTCCGGTTCATCCCAAAGATGTTGGATGGGGTTGAGGTCGGGGCTCTGTGCGGCCGGTCAAGTTCTTCCTCCCCAAACTCATCCAGCCATGTCTTTATGGAGCTGGCTTTGTGCTCTGGGGCTCAGTCACACTGAAATAGAAAAGGGTCTTCCCCAAAACTGTTCCCACAAGGTTGAAAGCGCTGAAGTATTACGATAGGAAGGAAGGGACCCAAACACTGAAAAACGGCCCCAGACCATTATCCCTCCCTTCACCAAACTTTACAGTTGGCACAATGCAGTCAGACAGGTAACGTTCTCCTGACATCCGGCAAACCCAGATTCGCCCATCAGACTGCATTACTGTTGCCATTACTGCGGTGGGAATCACGTTCATTATATTTAACGTACCCTACATTGTTTCCGACGGAAATTTCCAATCCATGTCCTCCATGCCGGGCCGGGCCAGGCCAGGCCAAGCCGTGAAGGAAACCAGCTGACTCTTCATGTTTGGCGCTGCTCAATAAGGCGTCTGTCTGCAAGAAGATTAACCGTGAGCCGATTAGACTGGAAGAGATTATAGCGGAGATAACGCTCCGGCAGCTGGGACTCTATACCCATTCAGAACTTCATGGATGTTGGAAAAGTTCCCGTAATTCATTAGGGTGCCTCCTCTACCCCGCTGCAAGGTACCCTGCGTTGGGTCCAACATTGAAATAATGAAGCATACGGTGATATTCCGCTTCACAGCTGGTGCTGATAACTATTTTATAGACCATTATAGACATTTGGCTTTTAAGTTCTAAAAATCCCTAACATCAGGAATCTCGAACACGCAGAAAATGGCCCAAATTGGGCATGACCAGAACACGACCACCCGCTTACCTTACCCTTGCTGCACTCGCATCTTCCATGCGTCGCAGGATGGCTGCGTGGGGGGCTGATGGCGGAGCGTGCTCTGCGGGGGCGTAGACCTCAATCCATGTCATTCCGCGCCGGGCTGGTCAGGGGAGGTCAGAGGTTCTACCTGACCTGTCCACGATTCCCACCGTCATCAAAAGCAGGACAGTTGGGACGTCCGTAGGAGACAGCTGTTGGAATCCTTAGGATTATCAGACCTCAGCAGCTCTAGAACGGGGTCATTCTAGCTAAAATGTCTCACGTGGGTGTACTTGCCTTGAGCGTTGCCCTAGCCCCGGCCCAGAGGAACATCCATACCACATGCCAGCGTGCTGCATCTCTGTACTGTATCCATTTTCTTTATTGTGCCCCACAAAAAATTCAGGTAGACAGATACGTCTATAAACCCTGCCCCGGCCCACCTCCTTTAATCGTGTTAGTGTATGTGTAACAGATACACATTCATGCTAACAACACACACACTCACACACATACATACACACACACAATCTCATCAACAGCACAGCTTACTCAAACACCGCACCGGGCTGATTCTTTACAGCAGTTCCATACATCCATGGACTTTCATTAGTCAAAGTGTCCGGCAGGGTGATTAAGACTGAGCCATTCTATTGTTTCCCACGGGCAGTATGATAAGGAGTCGGGGTGTTTAGTAGATCGGGGCTCAGATAACAGAGTGAGAACCTCATACAAATGGCTGATACGCAGCATCCTGAAACCTGAACAATTTAAAATTTTATTTTTTTTTATTTATTTTTTTATAAAAGAACAGTTTTTTTTTTCAATGCTTTTTAACTCCAGATCAGACAGACAAACAAGAACACTAAATTGTAGTTCGTTTAAATAAGGGGAGTTTGGCAGCGACCGTTCCCCTTTAACTCTTTAACTCTCCTGCAAACCCCTGGGTTACTCAGTACAATCCCTTATCTTTTGGAAAGACAAATACAACAGATAAAGGTCAAAGGGCTACAAAAATGGCACAAGGTCTCCAGATAAAGCCGATCGAGACAGGCCGAAAGTCCCAAATATGTGTACGGCCCAGAACGGGGAGGAATTACGCTAAACGCTTAAATCTCACAGAGTACGCGTTAATATGCAGGGACAGTAAACACTAAAGGAAAGTTAAATGCCAGTAATAGAGTTACCCAGAACATACCCCCCCATTGTACAACGCCATGGCTTACGATGGCGATACTTAAAGCAATAATAATTACAAATTACTCTTCTGTCCTACAAGGGTAGCCACCGATGGGAAGGGGGCTTGAATACAACAGCAGTTACTTAGAGATTCATCGGAAATAGGGATTCCGAGATAAAAACAGAACAGATTGAATTAATGGACATTTTTCTCTCTTTCTGCCCAAATTCTCTTTGCATCTTTTACGCGAAGGTGTAATTCCGGCCCAAGCGGCATTAGCAAATATCCTCTTAAATATTTCACACAAATATAACTACCATTTTTTATTATTATTATTATTTCTAATATCAGTTTATTAGAATTTAAAAAACTATAATAGTTTAAAATTGAGCTTTAAAAGATATACGTGCAGAATATTAGCGACGGCATCCCACGCGGCGACGCGTCCAAACCTTAAGTCAGGGGTTTTGTTGCTTTTTTGCCAATTCCGCTATAAATTTAATATTTTTTTTTTCCTGCCAGGTAATTAGAGAACCATTTCTCAGTAGGAGATACTAAGGAGGAAATAACGTTATTTTATTTTTTTCTTCTTCCTTCTCAAATAAGCGGCCGCTTGGTGCACAAGATTCTCGCTGCCGTCGTCTTCCGTGCTTTCAGATGAGACGGAAGTTTTGCTTTCAGAGCCGAGAACAAGCGATAAAGATTAAACGGGGCAAAAAGCCGTTAAAGGGACGTTCTGGTCATTATAAGCACTTTAATGCATGATAGCCGGGTGGCCCTTTAAATAATAATTCCCCGTTGCTAACGCATGGAGCGATCCTGCTCAATCACCCCCCGTGCATTTCCTGCGACCCCCAGCTACTGAGCTTCTAGAACCTACCGCTCACCAGGGATGCATTTAGCTCCGAGCAGATCACAGGGCCGGTCCCTTTAAATAATCACCCCCGACCCTGCAAACACGCGGCGGCGGCATCCCACTCAGCCACCATTTTTCCTGCCACCCCCCGTAGCTGCTTAGTTTGTAGGAGCCGCTGCCGGCACCCAACCGCAGCAAGAAACCGCAAGAAAAGCATTGCGCATGCAAAGAAAGAACTCCCATTGATTGATTGCCTGCTGCAATGAATCCGTGGAGTGAAAATAGGCAGGCACAGGTTGGCTCTGGAGCTGCCGCTTCTCCTGAAGGTTTATACAGACTGAAGAACGCGTATTAAAAGTACTTCTACGCGCATCGTTTGTTGGCGAGGCTGCACGGGAGACTAAACCGACCCTTTAAGTAAATCAACGACGCCTCGCAACGGGGTCAGGAAAGGCAAGACCTCCAGCTCTCCGTGATATACAGCGTACAAGCACAAAAAAGGGTTAAACCGCAGCAGAATCTACCAGGAAAGTATTCAAAACTGAGCTAAAATAAAAAAAAAATTTAAAAATAAGACGTTGGCTGCACTAAGCAAGAATTACCGTTTACTGCGCCTAATATAGTCTCTAAATCTGTTTTTAAATTTAATAAAACATTAAAAGCCAACGGTACTTGCCTGGTAGCCCAGCACATGACTGGAGCAGCCTTGATCCGATACGAAGGAAACGTCGAGGTATAGACAGCATACGCGGCCGGGCTCTCGTACAGACTGACAGACGGGGCGCCGAGGACACACGGACCGGGGCGAGAAGCTGCAGCCACATCCGCCAGCGGTAAACGGGATTCAGCTGCAGCAGCCCGGCAGAGTTTCAGAAGCCACTTATTATACCGGCCCAACGATCACACAAAGAGTTAAAGCGCAGCATAAAGTCTCCTGGGGTTTGCCCTCCCCTGGGGTGCGTAATAATACATTCAATGTAAAGGTTTTATTTAGGTTGAAAACAAGTTTCGTGACCTGCGAGATTCCTGGTAAAGGCCAGAAGTCAAGAGAATGGCAACAACGTAGGCGATGACGGATCAGAGACACTCGGCCCGTCCGGTCTGCCTGCTTTACCCGTTGTAAAGACTCAACCCTTAAATAAGTCCCTTGTCTTGACTACCCAATGCATTAGTGCATTAGCATCTACTACTTCGGCTGGGAGGCAGTTCCACTTACCTACTACCCACTGTTAAGTAAAACAGTCACATTGCAGGCTTATGCTACCCCATCTAGTATACGTTACTCAATGGGGACATTTACTGCATTCAAATCCGCGCAGGCACTCTTTAGTTATTGGAGTTAGAAGACGAAACAATGGACTCCTCCCCCAGCTGCCTCTTCCAATTTCAGGGAGCATACCTCAGTATGCTCCTGCACATGCTCAGAACTGCTAGCCAATGGGATACGGCCAATATAAGAAACAAATCCCTGAAGCAAGGTAAGCCAATGCATTTTAATTATTTTGGTCTTTGGGCATAGAATACCGACCTCCATCAACGTACATCGGTTAGAACGAAAGGCTAATGCAAGGAAGTTTTACTTTACCGAGGTAGTAGATAAGTGGAACAGCCTCCCAGCTGAAGTGGTAGGCGTTAATACAGCAAGGGGATTTAAACAAGACGAGACCAACAACTGATTACGGTTTGAGTCTTTACAGCAGGAGAAACGGGCGACTAGATGGGCCGGATCTGCCGGCAGATTGTGTTCTTTCACCCCCAATAGCGAATTATGTGGTTCTTAGAACCATTACCCGGCGCTATATGAAATCAATAACTATAACAAGACAAAGGCACGTTAGGTCAATTGACATTTTATTACATTCCAGCATTTTTTTTTGTAATTTTTATTATTTTTTTGGCTGTTTGCTTAAATAAGACTTTAAAAAAAATAAAAAAAAACAAACAAAAAAAAAGTAAAGTCTGAGATGGAGGAGCGAGAGGAGGGGGGAGATCCCCCTGTTCCCTCTGTAGTGTGTGGGTGCAAGCAAATTACTGAACAGGTAGGGGCAGGGGAAGAGGTAGGAATGTAACAGACTGGGGACCCCCGGATGACTCTGGGGATCCCCCTTTATGAATCCGTGCAATAATACGCAAACTGGCTCAGACATGGAGGGCACTTTGATTTAGGAGAGGAGGTAGAAACGTAAGAACCCAACGGGACACTGCGCATGTTCCGTGATGGCAGAAACAAGGAACTCATTTGGGCTTTATTTTTATTTATTTTTTTCACGCTCACCCATAACCTAACATATGGTGCCGACTACGGGATGAGACCCCCATCATATCCTGAAAGAGAGGGAGGAAAGGCTAACAGGGGTGGGTAAAAAACCAAGAGATTGTATGGGGCAGATTTTTCTTGCCCCTATTTGTCATGTGTCTGAGAACCATTAATATGGAATCAAAACAGCTAAACCCTGTGGCCCTACAGGGGGACGAGGATATAGGGGCAATGCGCAACCTAAAAAATAATAATAACTCCCCCCTCTGCCAAAAGCCCCTCCATCCAGAACACAAAAAAAAGGAAAGCAGCAATATGGGTTTAAAAAGGGAAAAAAAAAAATGTACACTTTTTCTTCAAAGGCAATAAAAACCGCATCATATGTAACACTGTTAACCCTCTCACTGCTAGAGTGGGGTCCTTCCTGGCTCCACACATAAGCAATGACAGGGTTAAGGAATGAAAGTGGGGAAGGAGGGCAGATAAGGAGCATAAACCCTTCACCGTCAGATGCGCTGTGATCAGACCGGTGCGAAGACCACCGTGGCTTTTCCGACAGAAAAGCGTCACAACAAAGTAAACCGAGTACATTTTGCATGAATGTGTATATGTATACATATAACATGCATAAAGTTATGCTCTTGCTATATATATATGCGAGTGTGCGTGTCCATGTATACATATACACACATACCTATCACACTCACACAGGAATGCGCTGCAATGAACAGTGATGGAGGAGATTCTACGGAGGAGAAGGCTGCTTTGGATAAAGACGCAGTAGCAGGAGTACCAGGGTCAGGACATACGAGAGCGGCAGGTTCGAGGCACAAGACAAGATGGGACAGGGAGTCTGAGTAGTAAATAGGCCCAGGGGGTGGCCATGCTCAACCAAACAGGGGACATTAGATGACCACTAATGGAGGCTGGTGCTTCCTGCAGAAAGTAATATTCCTCGTCACAAAGTTCGTACGCCAATATTCCAAAGTAATCGCTGCAGGTCTTAGGGGAAAAGGACACAAGAATACAAATTTGTCCCTCCCATGGAGGACTTTAGTGAGATAATACTGTTAGTTTTAGGGCGTCTAATCAATATTCTACACGTCCTAAGCCAATGTCTCAGGACATGATGATTGTACCGAGTCTCGGTCCACAGAAGTGACAGCACCGGTTGTGGGTCTCCAAAAACCAGCTGCGAAAACTTTGGGGCGCTCAGACGTAGCAGAGGATGAACCCCCCTGGGACGCTGGTTAACGTGACCAGGAATAGGACTTTACAGGTCGCACACCATCACTGTCCAGAATGGTGGGGGGGAGCTTTGCAGTAATACATGAAGGGATATTACATGCACATGCAGCGTATAGGAGGGGTACAAGACAGTCTATGTCGCACCCCAGCCTTTAAATGTGTTACTCCAAGGGACATGCGTCAGCAGCACTATATGCAGTTAGGACAGAACCCACCCCACCAAATCACTTGCGTGGCAAGTCCCGTATACCGGACATTCGCCTGAATAGGTAACCAGCTTCTTATCGCCAGATTACAAGGGACCATCAAGAAAATAGGATTTTTTATAGGATGTAATGGCAGAGCAACAAGGCAGCCGTATTGAAAGGACATCTCGTAAAACAGATTTTAAGCCAGAAACATGACTCCTCGAGCCTTCCTCCATGCAGTTAAGGGCTGCATTTATCGGGGCTGTTAGCGGCTACGCTTTTGCCATTATAAGATATTTAAATGTCAGGTCCCTTATAATATAGCAGAAGTGGTTTCCCGTCTCCTATCATAACCCTCTCCCCAATTCATAGCTCAGTGGCGCAGCCTCATCCACAACAGGGAGTTGCAAGTTAACCCTTCCCTTCCAACCCTATTCACCCCCCCCAACACCAGCAATAATGGCCCCTTCAATATTTACACGTGCTGTAAACCCAACAGGCGGCCACCTCCCACCCTCCCTCCCCCCAATTCTGCCCCCTCCCCGTCTTCTACTCCACCAAAAGATTGATTTCATTGGCGAGAAGCTGGTTCATGTTAAAAATGGATCCCTTAGTGAGGAGCTCCCTCTCCGTGGCAGTGTCTGGGTCACTGTCCACAGAGCTGGAGCTGGCACTCATGCTGTCGCCAGCCTCGTGGTTGTGGTGGTGGTGAAGTGGAGCGGAGACGTCAATCCCCGTGCCGGAAGCTACACCAGGAAGCTCGGGTTCACTGGTCTCGCTTGCGCTGGAAACGACCGAGAGGAGGGACATTCGTCGAGTCAGTCGGCTGGGTAGAAGCGACAAGGCATAGTCCGCAATCAGCGAGGCCACATCCAGGTTGCAGGCTTTGTCGAAGGCGATGAAGCCCACGTTCGCGTTTGCCTCGCACACACAGAAGGAGCCATCTTCCTTGGTCAGTAGGTCGATGCCGCACACGTCCATGCCCAAGATATTGGAGACCTGTATTGCCAACTGCTTCCCTTGCTCACTCAACGTGCACATCATGCCAACACCTCCTGTTTTAAGAGGGATGAAGAATTGGGTCAAGAAAAGAGCAACGCAGAACATGCGTTAAAACTAGAACGTGGCAAGTTAAGGAGGCATGACTCAGAGGGGGATAGAAACACGGGACGGGGGGCACCAGATCTAGATTCCCAGAACAAAGTCTGCCGACACCACAGGTAAATAGATTTCATCGCGAGTATACCTAGTGAGCAGTTACTCTGCATCCTCCCATCGGTTGAGCAGCGCAGCATCGTGCCAATAACTCGACCTCCGACAACAATGACTCTCACGTCCCGGCCATGCGACTCCTGCACGTACTTCTGGAACAGGTAGGGAGCGTCGTGACGGATGAGGTGGCTCAGGTCTGACAGATGGTGCTTATCCCGGGCTAGGAACACAGCCTTACCTACCAGACGCAAAAATAAATGGTAAATAAGGCGTAAAGGAGCCGTAAAGGGGGGGATTTTGAAATCAGAGGCGTCACTTGCGTGCTTTGTTTCAGCTCAGCACTGATGTCAGATCTAAAGACGTACGAGGTAAACATACGTAGACCGGAAAACTGCTTTGTACCCTATTCATCACCTTACGTAAAAGTCTGCATATTGAGTACACACCTCTGTGACCTCGAGTATTCTTCACCACCATGGGAAACTCCAGGACTTCCGCCTCGTCGATCATCTTTGAGAAGTTTTCATGGCCTCCTACAAGTAAATTAACAAAAAATGTTCACAATGCACAAGTACATTTTTCCAATGCTGATCTACAAAGGCCAACAGCCTCAGGACACATCCGGCCGAGTATAAGCGTTCTGTAAATCTTATGCCCCATTAGCCTAGAACGTGGCAACCACCTCTTACCATAGGAGAAGGTGTCTGGAAGAGGTACGCCATGACCAGCCAGTTCCTGGAACGTCCAGAACTTATTGACACAGTTTAGGATGGCTTGGGGCCGGTTCATCAGACGGCAGCCCATCTTCTCCAGGTGCCTGAGGACAGTTATGTCGCTGTCACTCTGCACCCATGGCGTAGGTACGCGGACAACCACCACCTGGGGGTAGGCGGAGATGAATTCTCCATTCACACGCAGCCCTAAACAGGAAAGAAAAAAAATATATATATCATTACACTTTATTTCGTGCCCGTAAACGGCAACCAAAAACAAACTGGACCGGCGAGACTACAGATGGCACATTTTCTTAATTTTTTTTTTATTGAAACAGGGCAGGACAAACCAATGTAAAGTTAGAAGCCAGGAACCGCAATAGAGATTGATATAATATAAATATATAATATATATATATTAATATACAATGTCAGAAACTTTGAGGAGCAATGTATAAAAAGCACACCAAAAATAAAAGCAGAAATGGGGTTTGCTCGGTCAGCAAAGAAACAGGAAGGTCCTCGACAAAAACGCCAGCTTCACACATCCATGAGCTCTGAAAGCAGCCGCATTATGTTTGCGTCCACCCAGGCCTGTGTTTATTGTGTGGCGCTCGCTGACCTCCGACCTTCCGCAACCAGGATTAAAGATGATCTGCCCCTACGTCAGGGGGCACAGAGGGGGTTAGGGGGCAGGAAGGTGCGTTGGCACGAGAAGCAATCGATTCTCTATAAGGAGAGGCTGAATAAGAAATCACTAGGCACCGGCTACATAAACGGCTGGTGTTAAAGCATCGCAGAGGACAGCCCTTGGAAGTCCGCTTTCCCTGCTCCTCCCCACCGTATCGCTGCTACTTTTACGGCTGCCGCATTGCAGACGGCGGAGGGAAGCAGAGAGCGAGCGGCGGAGGGAAGCAGAGAGCGTTTCTTATTGCACAGAGACAGGGAGGCGTCTCGCAGAATACATGATTGGGAACTGAAAGCGGAGGGAAGGGCCGGCGACTCCGCTTTACGGGCTTGTGAAGCAAACCTTTTCATTACTTGCCCTAAAATGAATTAAATGCCCCCTCAATACTTTAAAACTACACAATGTGTGACGGCCCATACACAGTCATACAACCCTTAATACACAATTGCTGTTTAAAGTGGTATATCCACACACTGTATATACATATATCACACACATACATTTTCCATGCCCTGCGGGGTCTTGGTTGGCATTAGATAAGTCCGGTCAGATGCGTTTGTGCGCATGGAAACTTGGTCGGCCAGCCCCAGCACTGGCTCACGTGGGGTTTCCAGGGGGGTCTAATGAGACCCCCGCACGGACAGCAGCCCCGTTTATTCTTAGTAATTGGCTACGAGGCTGTGCTTCCGGCAGGTCCTTTTTGTTGGTAGGTGGCGGTAGCCGATGTGCACTTTAACGTGCCTTTATCATTGGTGAGGCTGTTTGGTACAATAGACAGTCCCTTTAAATATATAGCTATATTTAAATCTGCAGAAACCTCTTTTATTAACTGGAAAACCCTGGATACACAACCTGCATTTACTAATATAATATGAATCTGTATTTACACTATGGTTCCTACTTCTTTATAAAATGCGTACCCATCGCCTCTGCCAGGGCGGCAAGGAGAAAGCTGCCCACCCAGACCGTTCCAATGCCAACAGTTATTGTAAAAGCTTATCCTGCCCACACGAAGGAGCGTTTGCCAGTTTTCCGGCACGCTGCTCCTCACTGGATCCTCCGCATTTTTTCCTGTGACAGGTCAGCTGGCAGGAAGTTTATCCGGAGGGGGGGGGTGAGCGCTGAGAGGAGGGGGGGCGCTCGGCACTGGTCTCGTGATCCCACCACCACCACCCTCCCCTCCTTTACATTCTTCACTCTGACAAACTGGTTACAATTTGGAATGCAACGCGTGTGTATATAGAGAGAAGAGGATGGATGCGGAGGAAAGGCAGCAACGGGACGCCCACGCTTTCAGAGACACAAAGCAACGAGAGGAGAGACAGCACAAGAGAACGCAGAAACAAAGACAGGGGGCGCTTACTCAACACTGGCGGGGTAAAAACCCCATCTCTGCAGAAGCCTGGGGACTAAAGAGTCACAAGGAAAGAGACTGAGAAGATCAAACCCGGTAGGGATGGGCCCTGTCTGCTGAGCCGCCATCATATGATCAGCGTGGAGACTTCTAGGTAATCTCTGACCTCACTCACTGGTCTCGGAATACAACGATGTAAAGCCCCAAATCACTGCAGAACGGAATTTTAATTGACGCATGGCTTTGCAGATAAGCATTAAACGTCTAATCAAGATAAAAAGTGGTTTAGTGATGTATTGGCTGCTTCTAGCCCCTTATGCAAATCTGTCATTTGCATAAAGTGTCATGTAGCTATGCCAGAGAGGCCAAATGTAAACCCTCCTGCTGACCAACATTCAGACTGTCTACAAGCAGTCACTAAAATGGATCAGTCTACAGGGTCGGCCATAATCAGTGGAATGGATCCGCACAGAGATCGGTTAATGTCTTAGAGGAGATGTGAGTGTAAGGCGTGTATGAGCACTGACCACAATTACACGAGGCTCACTCACCTAAATTGCCCTGCTCAACAGTCAGCACCACTTCATCCATGAGCAACGCACGGAAATCCAAGTCCTCGTCGCAGCACTTTGCTTTGAGAGCGCGCAGGATCTCCTGCTGGGGATAGTCATCTTTTATTCTACGGTCTGTCAGGAACCAAATACGGCCGTTGGAGCTGCACATCTTCAAAGGCTCCGGGACAAAGATATGGGGTTTCTCCCTAATAGGATTTCTGCGAAAATATGAAATTAAAAATTAGGCTAAGAAATGCAAAAAATAAAATAGCATATCAAAACCCCCACCAGTTCGACCCCCCCCCCTTAAACCAGATCCTAGGAGGATCATCTGTGACCCTGAAAGCCAACAGCTGGATGACTACTTATAGCCCATTGATGGTCCTGGAAACAGACATAGCTAGTCTACGATAAGCGCCCGGCCATCCCCACCACTATGGCTTCCACGGGAAACAAAAGGGATAACATGGATGCGGACATGTTGGAAAATATGAGAAATGGATCTGCTGATCTGCTAAAAGAGATTAACCCACGCATAACTGAACTGTACGCCGTGTGATTTTATTTGTGTAATACCCAAGCTTTGGGGAGATGGGGTCCCTTTGTAATGTGTTTTAATCACTTATGTCGTGAGCTTGGTGGAGCTAAACGAAATTGCCTAGTAATGCGATCGTCGCAGCCGTGGGTCGCCTTGGTGGGAAACAAGGGAAATAGCTTTCCATTTTTATGCGCCGAGCATCATTGACGTTACAAAGAGCCCCCATGCTGCTCCTCCCTCGCCTCTCCATGCACGCCGGCGATGCTGTATTACCTCCGATGACGCTGCTCAACAACCCCCCCCCCCAGCTGCAGAGATGCATCCAGCAGACAATAGGCTCCGTGTAATGTTACATGGGGAGCCACAGGCGTCCCTCCCCCATCCGCCCCGCAGCCCGGGGAGCTGCACAAAAGGAGATGCAGGGACAGGCTGCATCCAGCCACCTCCCCCAGCCGAGAAAAAGCCCCTCCCCCCACTACTGCCCCCTTCCACAATAAGCAAATAGGCAAAACCCCTTTTCATTAATCACCTAGAAGGGTTTCTTTGAAACCAGCCCCCGCCCCCCCTCCCCCTGCTCAGTTACAATGAAGGAAAGCCATTAGAATCAGGGAAAGGATGGAGGGCAGACAGACTCTTGTTGGGAGAACAATGCTGGCGGACCACCTTACAGAAAGAATGCGGCATCAGCACAAAAATCCTGGCAGATCCCCCCCTCTTCTGGTCTTCCACCAGTAATAAAGGAACAACTCCAAGGACACGTTAGATTATCAGGAGCTGCTCAGGCGCATGGTCTGCACATACGTAAAGGTCATGGACCAATGCTGCACTGGCAGGCATGGGTTAATTTAGGAACAGTCGATGGGATGGGGCGATGGTGGGGAATGCAGAGGCAACGGGTAGGTTATATTGTGGGAAGCAGCCCCAGGCTTCATTCTGTGCAGACACAAAGGGGTTAATGGAGTTACCAAGGCGCTCCGCCTCCTACCAGATGAAGAATACGGCGCATGCACCTTTTTAACCCTTTCCCTGCAACCTCAATACCAAATCTGCAACAAAAGGCTTCGATAGCGGGCCATCAGCCCAGCTGTAAGCCAATGCCAGACAAAGCCGCAGGGGGTCTCCAGCCATTTACTTTAATGTGAGTGTTTTAACCCATTCCTGGCCAACGTGCGTACTCAGGAGACAAGAGGCTGCAGACAGTACGCAGCAATCCCGATGACCGAGGAAAACATCATGTGACACTAAATATCCCAAGAATGTCTTTTAGAGGGAAGTCATACTACGTGCACATGCGCCACAACAGGATACAGGGAGAGGATTAAAACCAACGTACGAGAGCGGGGGGAGCCCCTGTCTTGCGACATCAAACATTCTTTATAGCAGGTTCCACGCGTACCCCCCACATCCCCCAGAGAGGGGCAGCGGACCCATAATGTGCTAATGCTGTGATTTTAAGCGATGGCAGGCTTAAGCCCCACACCCTGCATTTTTTTTTTAGAACACAAACCTGTCGCGCAACACGCTTACTACTACATGCTAATCCCCTAATGTGAACACGCAAGAAAAAATAAAAGCAAATACATTTTTTACACACAATATAAGAACAGGAGTAACTACACGATGAAGCAGGGCAGAAACAGGGGCAATAGTAGAGTCAGGGACCAGCAACGATCACCACAAACCAAGGTGGTTGCCAGTCCCAGGACTATTGAGTTTACCGCAGAACATGCTGGGCTAGTCTGTTCTTCATATGTTATGCCAGACAAAAAAAAAAAAATGTAAAAAACAAAAAAAAATGTATATAGAACTTAGATTGAAAGTCGCTTTCTACATAAAAGCACCTTTACAAAGAACGCTGCTGCTCCTGGATGCGTCACGCTTTCATACGTCTGCGGCTCACACCTCCTGCCTCGGGGGGGTACGAGAGGCTCTTGCTGGGATTGAAAGCTGGGTATTAACTCCATACGGCGTCCCACCCACTGCATAAACATACTAGAAAGAGCATACCGGGTATACTATAAATACATATCGGGCGAGGAGGCCTCCAAAAAGCTCTGTTCCTCCTCCATGTTTCCTAAGGAATGTTACTCTGCCTTCAAGGAATACTCATCCGTACATTCCAGATTCAGACCCCTTCCCGCTATCCAAGAAGGCAGCCGAAAGCGAGACGAGAAAGTCACATAGGGGGTTGGAGAGCAAATTACAACATCCGTAGAGTATGAGTTTCACGGATCATAGGGCCACAAGCGAAGCTACACATAACGAAGGGGCCACCTTAGGCCATCCCGGTAGGAACTCGCCAGGGTCGGCCGGTTCTAACTCTCCTCCGAATTCTTACCTCGGTTAATAAACCCATATGGTACGGTGAGTGCGTATTTGTGGCTCTCCCGTGCCGGCCTCTTCCACAATGAACTCATTGGTCCCAACGAACCAAATAAATCCTACGGTTACGAGAACGCCAACAGCCTTGAGATATGTTGACATGAAAACAGTTTCATCGGTTTGGTTATTGCGCTGTGACGGCTTGGAACGATCAAAGAACGAAAGTTACGGGAAGCGGATGCACTAAAAAGGGCAACATCCGAGCTGCTTCTGTGACGGAATCTTTAGTAACACCAACAAAAAAAACTAAAGGGGGCAAGGAATTCCAGTAGGCGCCCTAACCAAATATCTCAATCGCCGTAGACCCTCTGTCATCAAGAGCAGCCACAGTCACGACATTCAGTAACCGGCTGATAAAAGCCCAGAACTCCCTGACCACACGTAGCGCCATTCTTGACACTTTTGTCACACAAAGTAGTAACACGTTGCTACATGTTGCTAGTTTACAGCCACTGGATTTATATTATCTGACCGAATTAGTAAGCGTTTGATGGAAAAAATACCTGCAGCCGTCAATTTAAGTTAGTTTCTCGTGGTCTAGAATGAAGACTTCCCTGTAAATGTTTTCACACAGCTGTGAGCTGCATTCTCTGGCTGATGAAATAGAGCCAAACAGAAGAAGCGCAACTATTGCATTGTAGAGGGCTGATGTTAATATACTGCCCCAAGGAACTGCCCCTCTTCTATAGCCGACAAAGCCCCAGATGTGACCCCACACCTATTCTAAGAGGGTCAGGACCAACTATAATTTTAACTAAAGACCCGCACCCTTCCAATAGGTGTAGAGCACCGGCCCAGAGCCAATCATAACATGAGTTACAGGCAAACCAACGGCATAAAACTCATTTGGAACTATGTTTCCCATAACACAGAGCGATGACTGATCGTGAAAACCCAGAGTCTTTATGAATTTAACTTCAACTCATCTGAATGGAAAAACATGACTCTAAAGTTTGAACCCGGGTCAATGCTTCGGAAATACTTTTCCAACCAACAAAACCCCAAACGTGACATCATAATTACTTTCCACCCCTGAACTCTCCTCTTCATGTTTAAAGTTTAATGCTTCCAGACTAAGCCACCGAAAAGGGATGGATTAACATATCGGGGAGGAATTATTATGCTAATCCTTGTAACAGGGAGCCAAGATCGGTAATTTTATGGTACATACAAAAGGTGTGTAGTTTTTAATGCAGATGGTAATTATTTAATTTGTAACATTGTTGGGATTTGGCTCGCAATAAGAAGGATCTGGCTTAGGGTCAGTCATTTTAGGATGTGGACAGCCCTCAGGTCCGACACGACACAGCTGGAAAAGAGCCTCTTAAGGTTTCAGGGTTCAAAAACGCACCCTAGCAGGTAACGTAGAGATTTAAAGGGGAAATTAGCCAACCGTTTATCTAAAGTATAATGATAAGTTGCCCCTTTATAAAAGACAACAGCTTCCTGATTCTAGGAATGATTGGCACAGTCCGAGCGGTTGGCACCGCAAAGGAAATCTATAAACACTGAGCTCTTCCTTCGGTGCCCCCCGGGGGTTAAACCCGACCGACAATCCGACGAGCTTTTCCAGCTGACATGCGATTCCGCGGACGCCGATATCTCCTACGGAACTATGCTTCAAGATTTGCATGTGGCTGAACTTGCAATTTTGAGCTCCTACCATGAATAATTCATTAGTTGGGGGGGGTCACTGTTTGAGGGGGGAAAAAAAAAAAAAAAAAAAAAAACACACTAGATGCAGGGGAAAAAAACCCAAACATTAAAGGGTTCTGGGAACGGCACACTTATAGAATGTATTACAAAGTTTGACGCCCCATCGTATAATTAGCAGCAAAAGCAGATGAGGCAATCCAGACTGCCTGGTGCCATCAACTACTGACCTCCAAAGACTATTAACCCGCCGCTTATTGGAAGAGTTTTCTAGAATAAGGGTTTTGGGTTTTTTTTTACATTATTAAACATCATAAAAGTGTTTTGTGGGAATAAAAAAAATAAAAAAAAATTGTGTTTTAAAGGTGACATTAAAGGGCAGGCAGGACAAGACGTAATGAGGCAGAAGAGGTGTCCATCCATACCGTGTCCCGACAGATATGGCTACCGGAGGCGCAACAGAGGATGTTGCTTGATTCCTAAACAATGAAGGCTATTGATGCCGGAGGAAGGCTAGCATGCCCTGGGATGAACAGGACTATTTACGCCTCGCGATTTGCCGAGCAGCCGTAGGTCCGATAAATGGATAGACCCGGTCCATCTTTGGGCACAACAGACGACGCAATCCATGTTGTCGAATGTCGGTTTTATCGCAGGGTGGATAAAAAGTTAACCAAAAACACCGGAATCCTGCTTTCAAATAAAATAAGCCGCAGACAAACGCGAAGCGCTTTCTACAAGTCTCTGCAACAGCCTCGCAAGGTGGAACACTTCTTTGAAGTCTGTACTCACCCTCTGATGACAAGACAGTGTGCCTTCCTGCCCTACATGTCACTGCAGATCACACCGTGGCCTTAAATCACAGAACCCTGAGAAGTGATCACACCCCCCAACAGCGATCCCATCAGACAGCGGACCTCCTACTTTATTCATCACAAGTGAAACCCAAGAGCGTCGGATGACTAACACGCCGAGGATCAGTGTAAAGTTTCACTACAAACCAGGTATTACCAGCCGTAAGACAGGTGTGGGGCCGGCGTTCACACAGGTGGAGACAAACATCTGTCTGCAGGTGTTACACAAGAACCAGACCGATGCCACCGGTCCGGCAGAAGACCATGTCCTGCATCGAAGACAATGTGGCCCAAAAGTGGACTCTACAGAATAATGCCCCATCAGGGGAGAAACGGAGTCACGGGACAGAAAGGATAAGAACATATCCAGGCCTCACGCAGCTGCATAGATAGCACCATCTCACCAACGCAGTTTGCACCTTCACCAGTGGGGGGTAGCGTGGGGCATTAGGGGGTCATCTAGCTGGGTTAATAGTGGGGTAGCACAGGGTAGAAAAAGAGCCAATAACACAAACCATCTCCTGCCCCCTGTAGACTGCATGCCCTGAAGGATAAGGCATCTATATGGTGACCACAAGGCCAGTTCCTCCCAAACACCTTATCAAGCATCACGCTGAAGGCCCAGTCTCCTCGAGGACCTCATCCCAGTAAAGCTCCAGAACAGACTTATCCATTGTTGATCTTTACCCCCTATATAATTACCTGAAGATGCAGCAGCAGACTACATACCCCCTTGGATGAAGCATTGCCCTCAACCTGCAGTGTTACATAGCTACTTCACTGCAGTGCTGCACGGGGTGAAGATTTACCCCAGGGATAAAGCATCACCCTGACCTCCATGCAGCACTGTCCTCAAACGGCCATTCATCTTTGCCTTGTGGCGCGATCCAGGGGCAGTATTCGTCCCACACAGCTGTAGGTTTACCCCGGCACAATGGAGAGAAACACCAGATGTACTCTGTATATACCCCAAGAGAGCGCAACTCCACATGCTACAAGGAACTGCAAGGAGCTAAATACCACACCATATGGCTCACAGGAGTCCCCCCCCCCATTATCACTGTAAACTTGTGAATCCTGCAACCCCAGAAGACAAAGGCCAAGGTCTCCAGCCAGATACCCCATAAAAGCAAGAGACATTGGGGACCCACACTTTGGGTATTGCCAGTAGTGGGGTACACTTCATCACTGCAGCTCACACCATGTACTGTGCCAAAGCATACGGAGATTGAGTGCACCCCAATACCACGCCATGTACTGTGCCAAAGCATACGGAGATTGAGTGCACCCCAATACGACGCACTACACTCCAAATCACAGATCCAGGTCGTTGGCACTTACTCTGTAAATCTCGGTATATCACGGTACTGGTTCCTCCAGAAGGACCCCGGAATACCGCTGCCACGTGACTCACAATCATTCCAACAGAAACCCACAAAAGATGCCATCACCGCAGGGGCCTTCAACACCCAGACTCCCCCCACAAACGTGCTGTCGTCTCCCCCCACCCCGGTTCGCGGCCTCCCTCGTCTCAGCTGGATCCCCTGAAACATGCACTTCCCATACCCAGCGTCACTCCGATTATCGACACCCCCCTACTCCTATACCTACCCCGACAAGCAACCCCCCCGGGCTACCCTCCATCTGTACGCCATCCGTAGCGTCATCCCCCTCAAACACTACTCCCTCCTCGATACCCGCAGGTGAGCATCCCTCCGCATCTTCCCGCTCACACTCACGCTGCTCGGTTCTTTGTCCTTCTCTCTCCTGTAGCGGGGTGGGGCTGGCTGGGGGTCTGCACACCACTCCGAGGCAGGGAGCGGAAGCCCGAAGCGAGGGTAACTTGCAGAGCGGTCCGGACCCTCCTCACCCCCCGGGCGGTCACCCCGCCGCCGCTCGGACACAGAGACAGAACTCAGCAGCGACACGTCCGCACTGCGCTCAAGCTGCCAGCGACTGAAACCTCGCCAGCACGCGCTGCTACCACGCCACACCCACACGTACCGCAAGCCAAGCACTATTGGGCCAACACAGCCAACCGCGACACCTATTGGTCGCGCTCGGCTGGCGGGAATGGAGGAGAAAGGGGAGGGCGGAGTAAAGACGCGGAGGCGGGAGAAGTAGATTGACGGAGGGTGCGGCGGAAGGGCCTGCGATCATTGGGCCAGGCGTGTGAGGGAAGCGGGCCTTAAAACTTAAGTGGGCGGGATTGGACGAGCTCGTGCTAGGGGACAGTTGGCAACACTGAGCCCAAGGGGTTTCCGATGATGTCAGCAGGGGCTGCATATGCATATATAAAGTGCGAGGCAGGCGGTTTGACACGAATTATAGCACGTAATGGCTGCTGCAAAGTTTGCTTTGCTGTGAGTGTGGACTTTGTGTGTGTGGGGACAGCTGTAATGTACACACACACACCACACTACACTCTTAGCTTGATTGTGTCTCTCTTTTCTCTCCCATGCCCGTTTTCACTCCACTGTGGCCCCCTCTCCAACCCCAGTGCCCCATTTGATGGGTATGAGAATATAGCCCTAAAAGCCTCCATAATGCAATGGCTTTATACAAGTTGTGTAAATAAAATACAGTCTTCTTCCGAATAAACGTTAATATTTTAGAGCTTCTTGATCTGAGGAGAAATCTGATCGCCTTTTGTAGCCAATAAGGAATTTTTGTTCCCCAAAGTGGCAAAATTTAAAAAATAGCTTAATTGAAGGGTTTTTTTTTGCCGCCTTTTGCCTCAAAAGCATGAAGGATCAGTAGAAGGGGGAACGTGATGTACCTTTTCAACCTAATTTACAGTTATGTTACTATTATGTTACTATGCTCTAAATGCTTCGCACAGTTACATAAATCTTGAAGTCACATAAAAGGGCTTGGTAAAGCTCATGTCACCCATTAAAAGAACGGTGTCCCTCTTGGGCCATTTGAAGCATTGGGGCTGTAATAACAATGATCCGGGCCGAACATGTGGCTTGTGTAAACTCATATCCTTAAGCCCAATTTCCAAAGACTTATGCAACGGTCTCTGCATCGAACGAGTTCAAAGACTAATACTCAGGAAAGGCAACCAGACCATGTACGCGAGGCGACTCGATATAAATACCTTGACCGGTTTTCAGGGCCTTCCCTGCCGGGTACCCAAAGCTACCTCACTCAGGTCTGGATCCCACTCAATGTCCTTTCTGCTAATACTTATCTTGAGTATATGTGGGGTTATGTGGGTAAATGCATTGGAACATCCAAACCAATGGGTAATGTCTACCTACTTAACAATAGTTTTGATTTTTTATTAGATTTTTTTTTCTAAAAGTTATCTAATATTCAGGGTTTTTTCAGTTTATTGAGCACACCCCTAGATGTACCATGAAAACAGGATACAATCTGCCACATTTACCAGGTCAGTGCCACAATCCTTGAAATTTCACAACCTACTGTTAATTTCTGTACGTAAACCGTCGGTGGCAACAGCCCAAGAATCCCTGGTGCTCGGAGCGCTCTTGTTAACATGTTATTATTTGCTGCCAAAATATCTTTCATTTAATGTCTTTGGTAAGTTTAACCAGGTCTGGTCTTAACTGGGAGGAGTGGGTGGGATGGGAGCCAAAAGTCACAACAGAACTACCCCCAGAAGTCACGTTGGTACCTGACAGGGGTATATACAAGGATATGGGGAGCCAGTGGAGCAATTGGCACAGAGGAGCGTCAGATGAGGGACGGTGACAGACAAAGATTAATCTAGCTGCAGCGTTTTGGATGGATTGGAGCGGTGAAAGGTGGGAGATGGAGAGACCAGTTAGTAGGGAGTTGCAATAATCCAGGCGGGATATCTCAAGGGAACGGACGGATCCGGGAGATGTTTTTCAGGTGAAGGCGGCAGGATTTGGTGTGGGATGAAGGAGAGAGCAGAGTCAAGTGTGACACCGAGGCAGCCAACTTGGTCTGTCGGTTGAAGCTGGGCTTCAGATAATGCAACGCCATCCACGATTTCCAGAAAGACATTCGTGAGGCAATATTAGTGAGGCAAGTGAGAAGAGAGGGTGAAAGGTCGGGAGAGGAGATATAGATTAGGGTGTCATCTGCCTACAGATGATATTGGAAACCAAAGGAAGATATGTGTTCTCTAAGTGAAGTGGTGTAGATAGAGAAGAGTAGAGGCCCAAGGAGTGGTCCCTATGTATATCAATTGCCGGAAATACTTCTCTGCTGATGGGCATAACATAATGGATGAACAGAGATTGGCCAAGTAGCAGCATGTCGTATTGTGAGACTAAAGAACAAGACATTCTTGATGCAACACAGAATGTTTGGACTTCATTTGGATGCAACAGTAAAAGGTCCAACGCTACTTGTGGATTCTCAGTTTGACCTCCCAAATTCTTTAGAACAATTGAGAGGATTAGCACCATCATTCTGATTGATATGCTCAACAGTCCTCAGGGTCTCAATTTACAAAGACAAGTTGGGAACAGAATCTGTATGTCATCATCAGTCTATTTCCACTTTTGCTGCAGTTTTTTTTGCTATTAGCTACACATAGTCAAAAGAAATAGGCGTTGGGTATCACTGACCAGCAATTGCCACATATCAACATATCATGAGGGCAGAACCTCCATAATCTCTGCTTCATATAAAATTCAGGATTAACTCTAACGTCCATACATAACATGTCCTCCAATGTGTATTTTAGCTTCCTTTCTTTTATCAAACAGGAAAAATATTTCTCTCCTTGAGCATAAACTCCAGCTCTGTACACAGTAATAACCCCCAGCATTGTATACTGTGATATGCCCCAGCACTGTATAAAGTAATAATAACCCCAGCGCTGTATACAGTAATAACCCCCAGAGCTGTAAACAGTAATAAATCCCAGCACTGTACACAGTAATTTAACTCCCAGTGCTCTATACAGTAATATAACCCCCAGCACTGTATACAGTAATATAACCCCCAGTGCTCTATAGAGTAATATAACCCCCAGTGCTGTATACAGTAATATAACCCCCAGCACTGTATACAGTAATATAACCCCCAGTGCTCTATACAGTAATAACCCCCAGCACTGTATACAGTAATATAACCCCCTAGCGCTGTATACAGTAATAACCCCCCAGCGCTGTATACAGTAATATAACCCCCAGCGCTGTATATACAGTAATAATCCCCAGCGCTGTATACAGTAATAACCCCCCAGCACTGTATACAGTAATATAACCCCCAGCGCTGTATACAGTAATATAACCCCCAGCGCTGTATACAGTAATAACCCCCCAGCGCTGTATACAGTAATATAACCCCAACGCTGTATATACAGTAATAATCCCCAGCGCTGTATACAGTAATAACCCCCCAGCGCTGTATACAGTAATATAACCCCCAGCGCTGTATATACAGTAATAATCCCCAGCGCTGTATACAGTAATAACCCCCCAGCACTGTATACAGTAATGTAACCCCCAGCGCTGTATACAGTAATATAACCCCCAGCGCTGTATACAGTAATAACCCCCCAGCGCTGTATACAGTAATATAACCCCCAACGCTGTATATACAGTAATAATCCCCAGCGCTGTATACAGTAATAACCCCCCAGCGCTGTATACAGTAATATAACCCCCAACGCTGTATATACAGTAATAACCCCCAGTGCTGTATACAGTAATATAACCCCCAGCGCTGTATACAGTAATAACCCCCCAGCGCTGTATACAGTAATATAACCCCCAGCGCTGTATATACAGTAATAATCCCCAGCGCTGTATACAGTAATAACCCCCCAGCACTGTATACAGTAAAATAACCCCCAGCGCTGTATACAGTAATATAACCCCCAGCGCTGTATTCAGTAATAACCCCCCAGCGCTGTATACAGTAATATAACCCCCAACGCTGTATATACAGTAATAATCCCCAGCGCTGTATACAGTAATAACCCCCCAGCGCTGTATACAGTAATATAACCCCCAGCGCTGTATATACAGTAATAATCCCCAGCGCTGTATACAGTAATAACCCCCCAGCACTGTATACAGTAATATAACCCCCAGCGCTGTATACAGTAATATAACCCCCAGCGCTGTATACAGTAATAACCCCCCAGCGCTGTATACAGTAATATAACCCCCAACGCTGTATATACAGTAATAATCCCCAGCGCTGTATACAGTAATAACCCCCCAGCGCTGTATACAGTAATATAACCCTCAGCGCTGTATATACAGTAATAACCCCCAGTGCTGTATACAGTAATATAACCCCCAGCGCTGTATACAGTAATAACCCCCCAGCGCTGTATACAGTAATATAACCCCCAGCGCTGTATATACAGTAATAATCTCCAGCGCTGTATACAGTAATAACCCCCCAGCACTGTATACAGTAATATAACCCCCAGCGCTGTATACAGTAATATAACCCCCAGCGCTGTATACAGTAATAACCCCCCAGCGCTGTATACAGTAATATAACCCCAACGCTGTATATACAGTAATAATCCCCAGCGCTGTATACAGTAATAACCCCCCAGCGCTGTATACAGTAATATAACCCCCAGCGCTGTATATACAGTAATAACCCCCATTACAGTATACAGTATACTGTATACAGAAATGTCAGTTGGCATTGACAAAAACCTGTTCCTATGAACTCCCTTTATCTGCAGACCTGGAGCCGCCGTTGCTGTCAGTCATGTGATATTTTGGGTGCCTTTCCCGGCTCAAACACCACACTGAGCTGATGCGTTAAGGCAATGCTAATGAAGTCCATTCCTCCATAGACTTTCATAAGTCAGAGTGTCCAGGTGGGTGATTAAGACTGAGCCATTCTATTGTTTCCCGCTGGCAGTATGATGAGGAGTTGGGGTGTTTAGTAGATTGGGCCTAATAATGAAAACAAACGGTAGAAGTTTTTCTTTGAGAAAAGATTCTAGTCCTCTTTTTTTTGTTGCCTTCCATGATGTAATATAAAAACTGCACGTAAGGCCCATAGAATCCACCAGCATTTACATTTTTGTCGACGTTTTGAAATAACTTGTCATTGTTTATTGAGACAGCATCATAATCGTTTAAATACATGAAAGCATTCTTTTTAATTAAGTTTTTATTGTTTATTTAGACTGCCTCGTTTTACCAAAGAGCTTAGCAACACTGTCTTGGGTTTGTATATAAACAGTCAAGAGAAACAAAAAAAGAAAGTAAATCCGGAGTTAATGCTGAACATGAAAAATACCCATTTTGTTTTTATATAATCTCATCTAGTTTTATAATTGTATCGATTGTATCCCCCACAATCACAGCCATTCATAAACACGCTTTAGCTACGTTTCTTGTGTCTCTAGGAGAGACATATGTCATACCTTTGACTGTTTTTAACGACTTTCCCTTTTAATTGAAGGTGTAGGCTTCTATGCTCTGTAAAACAGGTGTGGACAGTTTACAGCCTCGCTGGCTTCACTTCCCATTCATTAAAATAATTTTACACCAGCTCAGGATTAGTGGGGTCTGATACAGTTCCTTTCTCACCTGTTGAGTCTCCCTTGGGTTGGGAATTATTGGTATGACCCAGGTGCTACAGGCGTTATCACTATGGCCCTTCTAATTCCTTGTTATGCCTGCCTTGATCACCTAAACGTGTCATGAATAAGGTCCATGTTGTGCTTGAGGCACAAGACACCAGATAACGTGTTTGTTCTTTTCAAAAGTTCAGCAAGGATTGTGGTTATGTGAACATTGCATATAAATACAGCTAGGTCTGTCATGTCGCTCTGTGTTGATGGTAATGCCGGCAAGACTTGCTATCATTCCAGTAAGATAAGCTGTTGTTTGAGGAACAGGAGACCTTCAAACCACAAGTGTGGTCTTATCAAGCCCCACGTCCTGGGGGGGGGGTATCCATATACAGCATGTGTTATAAGACAGCAGGGAGAGTTTATTCATCTAGCTCTCTCTGAGGTAAGATTGCCCTTTACCATAAGTTCCATGTAATATAAAAATAATGGAAAGATCAGTAATGTAACAAGTGTAACAAGAGATGTGATTGTGACCAAGTCCCAGGGAGCTCCGACACTTTGTTGCGAGAACATGACACATTTACCGAGTACAGGACAAGGTTGGTCTCTGTTAAAGCTCTCTCTGTTTCTGTTTCTCTTGTCCCCACCAGAACGCACATTGCAAAAAATTAAGATATTAAGATTACAGGGCCTCGTGCCTAATTCCCTAAAAATCATCAATCCCTGAAAATGGATGGAAATTAATATCCGTCTCCTTACACATTGAATTATATATTAAAGAGGACCACCTCAGCCATTATAGTTGGAGAAACCTACTGATGCTGGGCCTTCATAATGCCTACTGTCTCTTATGCCAACTCTCTCTTTCTGTCTGGAGATCGTTTAAAGTCACCCCAGAGACTACCTTAACCACAAGAGCAGAGGAGTCATTTTGGCCGGCTCGGCTCCACCTTTGATGAATTGCCCAAGATATACCGAGCCTAGATGTACACATTTTACATTTACCACCTTAAAGTGTCCCGGGGCTACTGAGGTCTTCTGCTCTAATATGCATATCTCGATTCAATGGAACAATACAAGAATTCCAAGCTTTTTAGCTTCTTACGTTCTTTGCCTCTTTATACTTACGTCTGGTTTGCCAGCTGCACGTTTCTGCCTTTGGAAGTGTTAATCCTTTTAAAATACCTAGTTTCATTTATTTAATGGTTCTGTGTGTTTTACGGATGCATTTATTTTGCACTTTATTGCTTGGGTGCAGCATGGAGAGCTCTGTAAAACAGGCTGAGAGGCGCAGTACACAGTAAGTGCTCCAGACACACGGATCGGGGTGAGGAAGCTCATCCCAGACGCACAGCAGTTGCACTGGGAACAGGAGGGAGAAGTGACACACAAGACGCTCAGCTATAATTGGAAGGACGCTGAACCATACAAATCCAGGCAAATTAGCTGACGCACGGAGATTTCACCGGGGTTTGGGAAAGGAGGCCTATCTGCAAATCGTGACTGAACAGAGAGAGACAGGAGTGCGTTTCTGATAACCTGTGACTACAGACAGAATCCAAGAAAACGGCAGCGGGATATTGGTCTTATTTTAATATTCGGAAGGGTAGGTCCCAGTGTAGCCACCAGTAGGGCAATCCTTCCCACCCCCTTGGAACCCTTAGAATGCCAGAAGGTGCTATGAACTGTATAAAAGTTACTGACATAGATTGGCATCTGAGGCTGATTCTTTCGCAAAATCATGGGAATGTGACCATGGAAGATGTTGGCAGAAGCAGAATTATGGCAGGGTTCATAACGGTTATGAAGGTGCATGACCCTTAGGGATGACTCAAATTAAGCCTAGCCACCTATAAAGGGTAGGCAACAGCATCATGGCTGCAAAAGGAAGTGAGCATGGCCAACTGGGTGAGAATGGATAACTTGGAGTTGGCTGGTAGATAATAGCGTGTTGGAGTTACTAGAACAAGTTGGGTTACTTTTGGGTATAATGGTATAGTTGGGTTACTTTTGGGTACAAGCTGCTTCGGATACATTTTGGTAAAAGATAAAGGCGGCTGGGTGGGCAAGTGTGGGTCACCTACTTACATCCAACATTATTTAACCAAAAACATCTTTTAGTTATTCACCCTGCCACTCACTTTCTTTAACACCAACTTCTCAACGGCTCCTTAAACAGCCTTCACTTTTTCCCATATCTAAACCCGATGATGTGGCTGGCGAGATCAAGTAATCCTTATCTTTATTCCACACGCATGGGTTGTGGCGCCAATATATGTGTAATTACACAATCCTTTGATAAAATATGGGGAGATCTAGGACCTAGATTTGCTTAAATCTTGATTCTCTTACAGATTATTGTAGTACATGAAGCTGCAAGATGTCACTGCAGCCGAGGCATGTTACTGCAATGAGGCTGCACCTCCCTGGAACCATTGATGAGTCCGATCGATCTTAGCAGAGCATAGAATCAAATCGCCTTTAGAGCGAAGCGCAGGAAATGCATTGCTCTGCAGTTTCGCATATCTTCTGCAGCGTGTGCACATCGTTTTAATGACTGCCCACAAAGGTGACCAGGAAGCTCTTCTGTACCTCCCTAGTGTCCATCTTTACGAGCCAAATCCTTCTTTCCTCCCCTGATGCCCCTCTTTTCTAGAAGCTCAGAATGTTTGCTGGGTATGAGGGTATCGCAGGGTTCTACAGCCCTAAAAGCCCCGATAATGTGTATAGAAACAGCAGGGACTGGCTTTATAAATTATGTAACTAATAAAAAAAAATCGTTTATTTCAATGCCTTACTCAGTTGGCCAATTGGAATGTTGAGGGATAAGTGGCCGTATGAGTGAAGGTTGTAGGGTTCATTAATCTTACTTAGATTTGAGGTACTTTATTAATAACAGATGTTATAATTTCAATGTGGTTGTATGAACATATCGTATCTGGGGGTACCTGTGTTAGAGGTGGTGTATCTGGGGGTACGTGTGTTAGAGGTTGTATATCTGGGGGTACGTGTGTTAGAGGTTGTGTATCTGGGGGTGCGTGTGTTAGAGGTGGTGTATCTGGGGGTACGTGTGTTAGAGGTTGTATATCTAGGGGTACGTGTGTTAGAGGTTGTATATCTGGGGGTACGTGTGTTAGAGGTGGTGTATCTGGGGGTACGTGTGTTAGAGGTTGTATATCTGGGGGTATGTGTGTTAGAGGTGGTGTATCTGGGGGTACGTGTGTTAGAGGTGGTGTATCTGGGGGTACGTGTGTTAGATGTGGTGTATCTGGGGGTACGTGTGTTAGAGGTGGTGTATCTGGGGGTACGTGTGTTAGAGGTGGTGTATCTGGGGGTACGTGTGTTAGAGGTGGTGTATCTGGGGGTACATGTGTTAGAGGTGGTGTATCTGGGGGTACGTGTGTTAGAGGTTGTATATCTGGGGGTACGTGTGTTAGAGGTTGTATATCTGGGGGTATGTGTGTTAGAGGTTGTATATCTGGGGGTACGTGTGTTAGAGGTTGTATATCTGGGGGTATGTGTGTTAGAGGTGGTGTATCTGGGGGTACGTGTGTTAGACGTGGTGTATCTGGGGGTACGTGTGTTAGAGGTTGTGTATCTGGGGGTACGTGTGTTAGAGGTGGTGTATCTGGGGGTATGTGTGTTAGAGGTGGTGTATCTGGGGGTACGTGTGTTAGAGGTTGTATATCTGGGGGTGCGTGTGTTAGAGGTTGTATATCTGGGGGTACGTGTGTTAGAGGTGTTGTATCTGGGGGTACGTGTGTTAGAGGTTGTATATCTGGGGGTACGTGTGTTAGAGGTGGTATATCTGGGGGTACGTGTGTTAGAGGTGGTGTATCTGGGGGTACGTGTGTTAGAGGTGGTGTATCTGGGGGTACGTGTGTTAGAGGTGGTGTATCTGGGGGTACGTGTGTTAGAGGTGTTGTATCTGGGGGTACGTGTGTTAGAGGTTGTATATCTGGGGGTATGTGTGTTAGAGGTGGTATATCTGGGGGTACGTGTGTTTGAGGTTGTATATCTGGGGGTACGTGTGTTAGAGGTGGTGTATCTGGGGGTACGTGTGTTAGAGGTGGTGTATCTGGGGGTACATGTGTTAGACGTGGTGTATCTGGGGGTACGTGTGTTAGAGGTGGTGTATCTGGGGGTATGTGTGTTAGAGGTGGTGTATCTGGGGGTACGTGTGTTAGATATTGTATATCTGGGGGTACGTGTGTTAGAGGTTGTATATCTTGGGGTACGTGTGCATGAGGTAATTCCTGGCACAAGAAACCAGTAACGGAAACAACAAATAATCACAAAGCTTCCAAATGCTCAGCGCACGGAGAAGCGAGGAGGAAAAATATTTCCCAGCATGGAAAGCAGAAAGGAGGTCAGACAGAGAGGGAAAGTCCCAGTCGGAGTTGTGGTTTATATTTTGGATACCAGATGTTTTGGAAAAAAGGTGTTTTTTTTTTTTTCTTTTTTCCGTTTTTTTTTTACATATTCCTCAACTCATAGGTACTGAAAAGGTTAATTATAAACCTGGGATTAATGTGTTAACAGAAATACAAAGGGTTAAACTCAGCCCAAGTAGCCAGCTCTCTGGCATTCAAAAGGTTACTAGTGGTCTGTGAAAACTGCCCTTCCAGCACTTAAAAGGTTAATCCTAGCCTGGGAAAGCAGAAGAACCTTACATAGACAGCACAGGAAAGCAGGGCAGGACTGGGAATGAGAGCCGGGAAGGGCCCAGGCGGGTGAGGGGGGAACCCGGGGACAGGGAGCGCCCACCAGCTTTTAAACAATGGCTAGGGGGGCTTCCTGGAGAGAGGGGTCTCTGCATCCAATGTATTAATCCACACAAATAAAAGAAGAAATGATATCCAATTCCTACCCAAAATCCAGCCGAGGAGGTTAATAAATGAATTATTACGGTAATAGGCGGAGCTTCACAGCGATGCCATTTACCGGGACACTCCCACCATCATATGGACTTTAATGGATATGCCAGCTGAGGGGTCCTTCTAAATTTACATGGTGTACCCCTCTTGCGAATGCACGGCGGGCGTCTCGTAGGCATTAGTCCCTTTAGCTTCATGTTCGGCTGATACAATAACCACTCTTTAGCCCCAGCGCTGGCGCTGTGAATGTCATGGGGGGGGTAGGACCCCCACCCCTTGTGCATGGGTGGAAAGCGCTCCCATTGATTTCACAGGGGGTCATTCCTTGCCACTGCTTAGTTGCTTCGTTTAGCCAATGAGTGGTAAGAATTATCCAACCACAGAGGAGAATGGGAGCTGAAGCTCTGGAGCTGCAGCTTCCCCCTAAGATTATTATTATTATTGTTGTTATTATTATTTAACATTTTAAAGAATGCATACTCATCTTTGGTGAGGCTGCCAGGGGCATTACACTCTGGGATTAAAATATCAGTAGCCCAGTAGCGTTTTCTTTTTTTTTTTTTTTATAAAGCAGCAAAACCATTTTTTTCTCAAAATAACTTCCTGTCTACCTAAAATACATACCTCCCAAGTGCCCTTTACAGGAAGGACAGTCCCTCTTTTAGACCCATATCCCCTCTGCCCCAATTCCCCCCCCCCCTGCCCTTCTTTTCTAGGAGGTCAGAATGTTTGCTGGGTATGAGGGGATCGCAGGGTTCTACAGCCCTAAAAGCCCCCACAATGTGTATAGAAACAGGAAATGTGTTGCATTTTAAAATATGTTTTTTAAAAGCTGTAAAGTGCCCCCCCCCATCTGCCCCTCATCTCGGGTTCCTCTTTCTCCATATGTTAGGGTGTACTAAAAATCATTAAATAAACAGCATTAATATTTCTATAATATAGGAATATATCTTGTAATAAATAAAAATAATCGCCGGGTAAGAATAGATATAAATAAAATAATAGAAACCTCATCAAGAAGGGGTTTAAAAATAATTCTGTCTCATTTACGAGCGCTATTGACCCGAGTTAACATAATGATTTATTTTACGAGATCCAGAGACCAGGCATTGCAATGAACTCACTGCGTTTGCCCATTCCAGGTAATCGCGGACCCTCTCGGTCTGTAAATCGGGATATGAGGATGAGGATGGACAGCAAGCGATTGGTATGCAAGTTTTCATGCATTATTTTCTAGGGTGTAAGTATTTATATATATATATATATATATACCGTATATACCGCCTATACCGTATATATATATATATAATAGTATATACACTATACGCAGTTGGCAGACCAGTAGCACATAAAATAAAACCTGACCATTCTACTAGCCGGTGACTAATGAAAGAAAAGATGGCCAAATCCATGTACAGCCAACAACTAAACTCATGAGCACAGGGATAAAAACCGATGTTAAAGACATAACAGCCAAACAAATGTATATTTAAAGAGCATCACCCAAACTGATGTACATGTAATAACAACCAAACTCATCTACATTTAAGGGATAACAACCAAATATACAAACAGAGAATTTGCCGGCAGAGCGGCCCCATTCGGCCCCCGTCTGGTCACCCATTTCTCCCGCTGTAAAGACTCAAACCTTAATCAGTCGTTGGTCTCGTCTTAGATTCAGGAGCCGTATGTCTATCCCATACATGTTTAAATCCCCTCACTGTATTACCCTCTACCGCTTCTGCTGGAGGGCTGTTCCATTTATCTACCACCCTCTCAGTAAACTAATGTAAGGGATAACACCCAAACTCATGTAATTCAGTCTCCTGCCCCAAACAGCCTCAGCAACGATTAAAGCATATTAAAGTATTTAGTAAGTAATATGCAGGAAATGTCACATGAGCCGGCTGCGGGGCTGGTTGGCAGTGATTATCCGCGCATGCACGCTGCAGAGCAGGAGATGCGTTCAAAGGAATAAATCTCCTGCAAGGCAAATAACGAAGACTGGGGAGTAAATGTATAGAGAGGGTTCTAGTGAATGTGTAACGGGTAGGACCCGAAACTTAAGTATTCGTTGTAAAGTCAGTAGCTGGGTGCCAAAGCAAATGTAACATAGTAACAATAGTAACACAGTAACAATAGTAACACAGTAACATAGTAACAATAGTAACACAGTAACATAGTAACAATAGTAACACAGTAACATAGTAACAATAGTAACACAGTAACAAGGTAACAATAGTAAAATAGTAACATAGTAACAAAGTAACACAGTAACATAGGAATTTAGAATCGTAGTAACATAGTGACATTGTAACATTGGAACAAAGTAAAATAGTAACATAGTAACAATAGTAACATTGTAACATGGTAATTTTGTAACATGGTAGCATAGTAACATAATAACATTATAACATGGTAACAATAGTAACCTAGTAACAATAGTAAAACAGTGACATTGCGACATAGCAACATTGTTACATAGTACTTTAGTAACATTGTAACAATAGTATCATATTCATTTAGTAACATTGTGACATAGTAATTTAGTAATTTAGTATCATAGTCATTTAGTAACATAGTCATTTAGTAACATTGTGACATAGTAATTTAGTAATTTAGTATCATAGTCATTTAGTAACATTGTAACAGTAATTTGGGTTGAAAAAAGACCTAAGTCCATCAACATCAACCCTCTTATTGGCAAGTAGTTGAAATTTGGGGGAATATCAGGGAGAGGAATCCAGCGACTTCGCTCTCCTTATCGGTTGTCCAGGAGTTTTATCCCCTAATCCTACTCTTCCCATCCCAGGCTCTCGTCTGCGCAGCGTGCTTGTAACGTGTGGCCACTTGCAGAATATTATCTCTTGGGCTCTCCACTTGGAGGTGTCACGGATCTCTTCTCTCCTTTCCGCGCCCTGTTTAGGTTGGCTCCTATCAGGAGATCGCTGCACATCTGGAACAGCTTGAAACTTTCTGCACACTCTTGACCTCCTCTTTCAATGGACAAGAAACCTCCCATAAGGTCCCGACACTGTCCGGCCTCACAAAAACAACTGGAATGTTCCGCTTCTCTGAGCGTTGTGAGCGCGCGCTCGTACGCGATTCCCTCCAAGCCCAATGGAACAGGAATTCATCGATAATATAGAATCGGTAATAATATGAAAAACGATAAAATGGAAACCACGGGAGTCTCATTCTTATATCCTTATACCTACCCCATACCTACCCCATACATGCCTACATTACCCCCCCCCAAGAATTGAGGTGAAGGCAGGGAGTGGGCATCTGCCCACCTTAACCGAAGGACAACCCAGCTAAAGAGCTTCCATGGTGGCCACATAGAAGCTGCGATGGAGGTCTGTGCTGCAACAACTGAGGCCTCCATGGCTTCCTGGGCCGACCAGAGGAGATCAGAGGATCCCGTGATCAGCCCGTGATCCCCGCTGCCCAAAACAAGCAGACCCGTGGGGCAGTTACGCAAAATAGCAGGACAATGTCCCAAACTCAGGACAATTGGGAAGTATGTGTTTAAAACCCCAACCCCCACGCTTTTGCTGGAAGGCTGTTCCTCTCATCCACCGCTGTCTTACTCCAGAGATCATTTCTTGTGTTAGATCTAAACCTCCGACTCTCTCATTTTAGACTCTAGTTAACCCCTGTGTGCCTTTAAATGCTCGGGAAGATCAATATTGTGGATTTTCGCTTGTCCGAGTTTTGAGCCACATCGAGGTAGTCAAAGGCAAGCGGTTCTTCTAGAAGTCTCTGACACCATATGGCGTCACAGCAAAGGCACACAGAGATCGTAAAAAAATATTTATGAGATCTTTTCGCTTAAAGATCAATAATAAAGCTGAACTCTGTTTATTCCTCCCCCGTAGCGCGTCGGAGCTGCTTTATTTCTGTCCATCGTGTATTTAAAGGGACACTCCAGCTATCATGAGCCCTTTAATGCATATGATAGCCGAGAGGTCCCTTCACAATGATCAAGGTGTCCCCCCCCTTTGCAAATGCGTGGGGAGGGATTTTGCAGAAAGCTTCCGTATATAATTGCCCCATTGCCCCCAGCATGCCCCATCGTCACCACCAGTCAGCTCCATCGTTGGCTCGGTGAATGCTGCGGGTCGAGGTCTGTTCAATGATTTCAATCAGTGACCAGAATCCATGTACCATGATATCAGTGCCTGATTTAGGGGTCTATTCACTAAATAGGGAGTCTGCAGGCGAGTCGGGCATTTTGGCTCCATGTGACCGCTATGCATTATCAGGGGGAGAATCCGCACAAAGTGGAAGATTTCTCACTAAGCATGCATTGTACAGGGCCAGCTCGGCCCTTCTTGCTGGGGAAGCTCACTGGGGCCGGCCCTTCATAATGCATAATGAATTCAGGAACCTGAAAGGCTCAGCGCTCCTGCAAGCTCCCTCTTTGGTGAATAGACGCGTCAGTCATCAATATCCCCCCCCCTCGGGAAGAAGAGAATGTAAACCCTTTTCGATCTATTTGTCTTGTTTTCAGGCAAAATCTCATGATTTGTTTAATGTGACTGTCAGGTGACAAGCGAGATGTGGGAAACTGCCCCTAGGGAGGGTACTATTCTGCCCAGTGGCCCAACAGTCCCATAGAGGGAGCATAGAAAGGATCCAGACAAGGATCTAACTCCGGACACCCTGGTGGCGTTTTGTGGATTTGCATTGCAAACAATGCACGTAAAACGGCTTCAGATCTTCAAATCAGAGCAGCCCCGAGGGAACGGCTTTTTCCGTCTCCCTTGTCAGCATTCCTGTTCTTACCCCCCTAACAAAATCTCTTCACTCAATGAGCTTTTACCAACTTGAAAAAAAGTCTATTTAATTGTGAGAGAATTAAAGGGACAAGAGCATCCCTGCTGTACATCCCCACGGAATATGATGGCGCTATATAAAACAAGAAATAATGATGTCATAGTGACACACGGTTCCTTCTTACCATGTATATACCTGGACACAGGTAGCTTTATACATTCCTAATTTACGTCATTTCTAGGAGTGTTATATACATTTGCCCCGGGGGGGGGTAGGATTAAGGATTGCGAGTTTCTTCCGGCGAATGAATGAAACTCGGAGAAAACACGTGAAGAGCGTTATGATCACGTCCTGCGCATCGGACCTGTTTAAAGCTATGACATCATTGTAAATAAATGGGTTGGCACAGCCCCCCCGCACACAGCCCCCCCCTGCACACACACAGCTAACCCCCCCACCCTAGCACACAGCCCCATTCTTTTACGGGAATAAAGTATCCGTAGGTCTGGGTAATAACTGACAGGGGTATCAGCGCCGGCCCCGCTGTTCCTCCCCCTTCCTGAACAATGAGTCTGTGAGCAGCTGCCTGTGCGGCTAAACCGGCTGAAACCAGCGCTCAGCCTGCGTGTGCACACGGCTCGCTCACACCGTGCGTACAACAGGCGGTGCGTGTGCACACAGTCACATTACACTGCGTGCACACCGGACACATTAGTGGAACGGCCTCCCAGCAGAAGTGTATGCTGTGTATGTGTGTGTACGCTGTGTATGTGTGTGTATACGTGTGTGTGGATATATGTGTGAGTATGTGTGTGTGTATATGTGTGTGTGTGTGTGTGCGCTGTGTATGTGTGTGTATATATGTGTGTGTATGTGTGTGTATATGTGTGTGTGTATGTGTGTGTATATGTGTGTGTGTGTATACGTGTGTGTGTATTTGTGTGTATGTATGCATTGCAGGCAACACGCCCACACAGAGCCGGCACACATCACGTACATCCAGTATATCTCCATCAGTCTATATTCTGGCTGCCTTTAGCATTAATCAGTCGTTGGTCTCGTCTTAGATTCAGGAGCCGTATGTCTGTCCCATGTGTGTTTAATCCCCTCACTGTGTTGCCCTCTACCACTTCTGCTGGGGAGCTGTTCCACTCATCTACCACTCTTTTAGTAAAGTAAAGCATCTGTCTACATGTCAGTCACTTTGTATTCTGTAGTCTCACTGTCTCTATTTCCCGTATTCTGTCACTCTATCTCTGGCTGTCTGTATTGTGTGGATTATTCACTAAACGGTGCGTTACGGGGAGGTTGGATTTACTGTCCCCGGATCAAGTGGCCCCTTTGTTAACGCACTGAAAGGAAGTTTGTCTCATCTCACTGCTTAGTGAATCAGGCCCCCATCCCCAGGTCTCTGGCAGTTGGGATCGTTTGCCCCCGGACTGTTTGCGCTCCGTGTGAGCCGTGTTTGTGTTTGCATGTGTTTGGATGCTGCCGTGTCGGCAGGTGGATGCGTAACATGCGTGTGATGCTGGTCACATGCTTGTTTGCATGCAGGCCGTGTGTGGGATGCGCGCGGACTCGCTGGGTGTGTTTCGCCTGCAGTTGTCTCGTAACGAACTGGTTGAAACCAGACGCACCAGAGGGGGGGGGAGCGGTGGGCAAGAGGGGAGGAAGAGGAGATGGAGACAAAGCAACACAAAGCGTACACAAAGCAACACAAAGCGTACAATTTCAGGGCTTTGCGTCAAATCCACAAGACAACAGACTTAATGAGTGACAGCGACACGCAGAACCCTCAGTACAATGTCATACGTGTCTTTCCATCCAATCCACGTCACTAAGCGTGTCAGCGAGGCATCACACGTGGGACACACACCTTGTCTAGGGGGTGCGCACATCATTGAGAATACACAGGAGTGCGGAAGGGTTCGGGGGACACGCGGAGTGAATGCAGTTACATGGGGTTAGCATGTAAAACGTGAAGGGGATATACTGAGTGTGAGTGTGTAAAGAGATGGGGGATATACAGAGTGTGAGTGTGTGAGGAGAGGTGGAAATATACCAAGTGTGAGTGTATAAAAGAAGGTGGGGATATACTGAGTGTGAGTGCGTAGGTAGAGTTTGAAGGTAGGAGGACATACCAGTGACAATGGAAATGGGGTACACTAGGAGGGGCAAATACTGAGTGTAGAAGGAGGGGTAAATACTGAGTGTAGAAGGAGGGGTAAATACTGAGTGTAGAAGGAGGGGTAAATACTGAGTGTGGAAGGTGGAAAATGCAGACACACGCCAGGCAGCATTAGGCAGAAGTATGCATGTGGATTGAGGGGGGATTGGAGGAGATGGGGTGGATTGAGGGGGATTGGAGAGGATTGGAGGGGATTGGAGGAGATGGGGTGGATTGGAGGAGATGGGATGGATTGGGGGGGATTGGAGGAGATGGGGTGGATTGAGGGGGATTGGAGTGGATTGGGGGGGATTGGAGTGGATTGGGGGGGATTGGAGGAGATGGGGTGGATTGAGGGGGATTGGAGTGGATTGGGGGGGATTGAGGGGGATTGGAGTGGATTGGGGGGGTTGGAGGAGATGGGGTGGATTGAGGGGGATTGGAGTGGATTGAGGGGGATTGGAGGAGATGGGGTGGATTGAGGGGGATTGGAGTGGATTGGGGGGGGAGTGAGGCTGGGACGCAGTGCAGGGACGGGGTCGTGGCAGCAGCTGCTCGTGACGTGTCCGTGTAACATGATGACAGTTTAGGATGCAGCTACAGGAGGGGTGTGACCAAAAGCAAGGAGCTGATTGGAGCAGCCAAAACCGCACCCATTAGTGCAGCCGTACATCGCAGGATCTTTAAATCCCAGGCGCAGCCCAGCGAGAGGCACCTTCCTGCGGCATGGCTGGGTTACCAGTATACCTGACCAGAAACCTGGAGCCCGCCGGCAGATCGGCCCCATCCGGCCCCCGTCTAGTCGCCCGTTTCTCCTGCTGTAAAGACTCAAACCTTAATCAGTCGTTGGTCTCGTCTTAGATTCAGGAGCCGTATGCCTATCCCATGCATGTTTAATACCCTCACTGTATTACCCTCTACCACTTCTGCTGGGAGGCTGCTCTAACAACACATCCTGCTACCTACGCAGAGAAAACCTGTTAACCCTACACAAAGATGGCTGCCATCTCCTAATCCAACAATCACGAGGGTGTAATGAGATCATTATGAATAGCAAGCACTTTAGGTTAAGGACTGTGAGTCTCTCCCCTGACTATGGAAGGGGTTGTGGATACAGTGCACCACCTGCTGGTGATTTTCATATTGCAGATGTTGAAAAAATATAGATATAAAAAAAGTCTTATTGCCCCAAAAGCCGGCGAGTGATTAAACCCAAGGACTTACTAAATGAGCTGACACTGAGACTCTTCAAATATTAACCCTTTAATAGCCCATCGTGCAGATTCTATTTAGCAGCTCGCCAAATGTGTTACCTAAATGGCTATAATACAGGTTGTCATGGAAACCTTGACTTGTCATTATTTGAAGATACACTTAACAGAGTTACCTGCATTCAAGCAGGGAGATCAACCATAACGTATTGGTAGCAAAAGCAGTAGTTGGCAGTTTTATTATGATCACAGCAGAGCAGAAAAGGAAGGCGTCATCTCCAGGCTGTGACCCCGAGAATCTGCCCCTTCACCCTGAGATGGGGCAAAAACCCTGAGAGCTCCCAGATATTGAAAATATTAGGAGATATCATTAATGCCGTGGGCCCCTCTAAGACTTGGGGTCCCCTGCATTGCAGAGACCTGCGTGACATTACTTAACCGGCTGCTTCATTTAACTCACAGAAACCTAGAACCCTGCGGCAGATCGGCCCCATTCGGCCCCCGTCTAGTCGCCCCTTTCTCCTGCTGGAAAGGCTCAAACCTTAATCAGTCGTCGGTCTCGACTTAGATTCAGGAGCCGTATGTCTATCCCATGCATGCTTTAATCTCCTCACTGTATCTCCCTCCTCTGCCAGAGGGCTGCTCCACTTATCCACCACCACAAGCACCTGAATAAATTATAAACATAGATTGACAAAAAAAACTTTTTAACAATTAAAAAAATGTCAATTTAAGATCCATTATGAAAATCCAGCTCTGCGCATGTTGAGTCATTTAGAAGTTTCACATGACTGTTTTTACGGTTCTGTCAATACAGAGAGAAGGACGTCCGCATTTATTCAGCAAACACGTTATTTACTTGCGGCTTGTTATAGATTTTTAGTTTGAGGGCAAAAAAAGGAACAGCGCTGCACTTTTTTTCTTTTATATCATAAGGCGCTCTCCTCGTAATGTATCGATTTGTCTTTTATTTTGTCCGTCGATTCCCGTCTCTTCGGACCCCTGGAATATACGTATTGTATGAAGCGTTGATGATAATAGGTAAGGAAGGGGCCGCGTATCCCCTTTAGGAGGGCAGCCCCAGAAGACAAAGGTTGAGGACCTGCTATCCACGGTGGCTCCACCACTTTTGGGGGCGTAAATTACATTAACCCTTTATAAGCCCAAAGCAGGGGTTTCTATAACTCCAACGTTCTTAAGATTTCAGCAAAAGGGCAGCCAAAATCCTTCTAATATATATGAATTTACAATAATAAAACACAGTTATTCCATTACCAAAGCATCATACAAAATAATTAGGCTTGGTAGTAGGTACCTACTATGTATATATATATGGGGTGGTAGAAGTATTATTAAACACTCATCTACAGACACCAGACAAACCAGAAGGCTTGTATTTCCCTCTCATACAAATCTCATACAATATATATATATATACCGGTATATAAAACTCAAACTCACATACCTGTAATGCACTTGGCATCCAATAGGTGGCAGCAGATTCACACTAAAATATCATGGGTAAAACACAGTTAACCCCACAGCAGGGCCGGACTGGCAATCGCGAGGCCGGCTCTGGCACTTTAAGGCCAGCAGCCACCTAATGATGGAAATGCGGCCGATGTCTGGGTCTGTCTGTCTCTATGCTCACGTAATGTCCAGCTGGGCAAATCCGCCATGCGATCTGCCGCTGGAGCTTCTGCCCCGCAGTGTTCTTGATCCCCCGGTTTAAAATATTGCTTCTGGGCCATTGTCTTGATAGCACAGTCCTTTTTACCTCTAAGAGCCGGGTTGGCATAAAAAAAGATCCATAATTAGCCATTAGTCACGCTAACACATGACACATTTCTGAGAAGCCTGCGTGTAGTTTATCATGTAATGCGGCTACAAGGCCCGGCACCGACACGCTTGGCAGACAGAATGGTGAAGTCACTAAACGCGACGGCTCGTTACTCTGTTTCTTCTGTGTTTGTTACTGTGGCAGAGGGGAATTATACTGGATACCTGCTTGGCAATAGGTGGAGAATCGTCTCTCCGTTAGCGGTTGTGTTATGGTGATCTAGAACTGGATTCGATGCTGGAGAGAAATCCATCACAGATAATGAAATCGCAATCTCCACGTAGACTGCAGTAGGAAACACAGAGATTTGGTGGGATGGATTCACGCATTACAGATTTTTACCCCATATTTTACCCCATTAGGATAGATTTATCTCCAGCTCGGCGTCTCCAGTCCTGTCCAAGATGCATTCATAGAAAGAAGATGCAGAGAAAGCGTCATCATGTGAATTCTTCCTTCCACCAAGAATTGCAAGTAAAACACACAAAAACCTTATAATTTTATCAATTTAAATAGCGCCACCATGCTCCGCAGTGCTGTACAATGAGTAACTGGACATAAAGCGTCCCAGAAGGCAATACCCCCCCCCAACCCCTAGCTTGTCCTTCACTTGTGTTGCGCCACATGATGTCACCTTCCGCATTTAACGTTCATTTTTTAAGGTTGTCATCTCCTGATTATCTTATTCTCCTTTGGGGTGTTATGACCCAAAATACCTAAACCCTTTTTAACACTGGTACCTGTTGTCAGCCCCCCCAGGAAACATTCCATTTTATTATAAAAAAAAATCTGATGCACCTTTTGGTAGTTAAGTGGAACAGCCTCCCAGCAGAAGTGGTAGAGGGTAACACAGTGAGGGTATTAAACACGCATGGGATAGACATACGGCTCCTGAATCTAAGACGAGACCAACGACTGATTAAGGTTTCAGTCTTTACAGCAGGAGAAACGGCCGACTAGATGGGGGCCGGATGAGGGCCGATCTACTGGAAGATTCTATGCTTCTATCTCACCACCAAGTAAGACGGGGCACTGGCCCAGTTGTCTCTTAGGGTTCACAGCAGGCAGCTATCCATCGAAGGATGTGAAGGACCTCTTCGTTCTGCACTGGCATAGAAAGGGTGGAGGGAATTCCAAATGTATTTAGATTATGATTTATGATTAAAAAAGTGCAGCGCTGCTCCTTTAATATTGCTCTAAAATACTTATTCTGCCCTCAAACCAAAAACAAGCCTCAAGTAAATAACGTGTTTGCTGAATAAATGCGGACGTCCTTCTCTCTGTATTGACAGAACCGTAAAAACAGTCATGTGAAACTTCTAAACGACTCAACATGCGCAGAGCTGGATTTCATAATGGGTCTTAAAAGGCCATTTTTGTGAATAGGATATTCATTATTTTATTCAGCTGCCCGAGGCTGGTAGAAAAGTGGAGCAGCCTTCCAGCAGAGGTGGTAGTGGCGGGATTTCAGTAGAATACACCATGATGAATCAATCATGCACGGTACATACAGCTCCCAGCGCACACATCCTAAGCTCATTTTTGGCATCCGCGTCTCGCACAGGGATCTGGACAAGTTCACTCCAATTAAAGTGTGCTCCATCTCGCTGATTGCAGTATTCACTTAGGAGTAGAGAAGGGAGGAGGAGAGCAGCTGTCACAACGAAGCAGGTCAGTTTTCCATGAATTCCGAAGCGGTGAGAAGCAAGCCGGGCGACCGGCCAGAGAAACGCACAAAAACGAGGAGGCAATTAGAAACAGAAAACGAAGAAAAAAGAGAGCGCCGGAGAGGCAGAGCGTGTAATGGAAAGTATGGAGTAGACAGGGGAGAGAGGCAGAAAGAGTAAGACTCAAACAGGAGAGAACAGCAGAAAGAGCAAGAGAGATAAACAGACAATAAAGAGAAGAGACAGCGGGATCGGTGGAGACACCTTTCTTCCACCTGGCATTAGATGTTTCTTCCCCGTCTTCTCTTGGTTCCTCGATCTTTCTTTCCTCTTCCACTCCCAATCTGTTTTAACCCCTTTCCTGTAGATTAGCTTTAGCTCCCCACCAACAATAAGTTCTTTAGGTCTCTCTTGCCTATTTTGTAGGCGCACCTGGGGACCTTTTTAGTGCAGGTCCAGTGAGGAGAGCTGGTCTTGGCCTCATCTGGTCCTCTGCACCATTGACCATCATCATTGGATCTCCTTGGCCTGGAGAAGACCTCTGAAGACCCATGGCCAACTGCGAATGTTCTACCAAACATCTATAAACCGGTTCATTACGGAAAATCCAAGGTTTATCTGAAATAAAAATAATGATTTTGATCTATGAATAATGACCTAATTTCCCCCGCCCTGAACCCGCTATTAAAAAATATATATATAAAAAAATACGTATAAATTTGTGTATAAATATATAAATAGGAATCCTTGAAAAAAAGATAGATGTTGCTGGTGAAAAAATCCTCTGAGATTCTCTCTCCCCGCGTTCCTCCGACACATTGAGGCAAACACACGGGAATATCACCTGTAATCAAATTATTTAAACACAAAGGAATAGTCTGCCAAGCCGTGTACTGTATACTGTATACAGTGCTGGGGGTTATATTACTGTATACAGCGCTGGGGGTTATATTACTGTATACAGCGCTGGGGGGTTATATTACTGTATACAGCGCTGGGGGTTATATTACTGTATACAGCGCTGGGGGTTATATTACTGTATACAGCGCTGGGGGTTATATTACTGTATACAGCGCTGGGGGTTATATTACTGTATACAGCGCTGGGGGGTTATATTACTGTATACAGCGCTGGGGGTTATATTACTGTATACAGCGCTGGGGGTTATATTACTGTATACAGCGCTGGGGGTTATATTACTGTATACAGCGCAGGGGGGTTATATTACTGTATACAGCGCTGGGGGGTTATATTACTGTATACAGCGCTGGGGGTATATTACTGTATACAGCGCTGGGGGTTATATTACTGTATACAGTGCTGGGGGGTTATATTACTGTATACAGCGCAGGGGGGTTATATTACTGTATACAGCGCTGGGGGTATATTACTGTATACAGCGCTGGGGGTTATATTACTGTATACAGTGCTGGGGGTTATATTACTGTATACAGCGCTGGGGGTTATATTACTGTATACAGCGCTGGGGGTTATATTACTGTATACAGCGCTGGGGGTTATATTACTGTATACAGCGCTGGGGGTTATATTACTGTACACAGCGCTGGGGGTTATATTACTGTATACAGCGTTGGGGGTTATATTACTGTATACAGCGCTGGGGGTTATATTACTGTATACAGCGCTGGGGGTTATATTACTGTATACAGCGCTGGGGGGGTTATATTACTGTATACAGCGTTGGGGGTTATATTACTGTATACAGCGCTGGGGGTTATTACTGTATACAGCGCTTGGGGGTTATATTACTGTATACAGTGCTGGGGGTTATATTACTGTATACAGCGCTGGGGGGTTATATTACTGTATACAGCGCTGGGGGTTATTACTGTATACAGCGCTGGGGGTTATATTACTGTATACAGCGCTGGGGGGGTTATTACTGTATACAGCGCTGGGGGTTATTACTGTATACAGCGCTGGGGGTTATTATTACTAAATACAGCTCTGGGGGGCTGTTACTGTATACAGCGCTGTTTGGGGTGGCGGGGAGATGACTGTAGTTTGGGGCGACATCGAGCGGCGTTGCAGTCTTTCCAGATTATTGATAAAGTGATGATGTAATAATGTTATTCCGCCCCATGACCAGGGAGCTCTGCGATTAAAGGCATAATATCCACCGTCATTTCTGGACCATTTAGTGTCATTAATCTCACTTATTCCGCTTCCATCGCGGCTGGAGTAATAAGGCAGTGGAAGGTGTGTTGTGAATCCACACGCAGATCGCTCCGTGTTTACCTACATGAACGATTCCAGACCCCCTCGCGAAGCACAGGGAGACAGATGTTTCAGGAACTCCAAGCAGCTGCCGCGCTCCTTAAATATTTCGTGTCTCTGGGTGCGGCCGTTAATACAGAAATACTGGATTTAAGACAAAAATGAGGGTAAAGAGGGGGAGTTGTGTGAAGGGACAGAGGAAGCAGGAGAGGAGGACAGACAGAGCCAAGGCAGACCCAGAGACCGAAGCAAGGAGACCAGTAAGTTTATGATATCATCGGACATTAGAGAGGGAGAAAGCGGGGATGGGGAAAGGGAGCGCTAGAGAAATATTGGTGAGGAGAGAGGGAGAGAGGGAGAGACAGGTGAAGCGTCAGAAAGAGAGAGTGAAGGATAAGGTCCGGGGAAGAGAGCGGGAAGTCGAGAGAAAAGAGATCCAAAAGCGAATGCAGATGTGAAACGAGAGCCCCGCTACTCATCACTTCTGGATACATGGGGGGGGGGCGCTGCGAAGAAACGAAAGGAAATTTGGGTCTGGAATGGAGAGAAAAGCAGAGAGGGAAAGGAGTAGGAGAGAAAAAAGAGAGAGCGAGAGATGAACGAGTGAACGAGGCAGGCGAGAGAGAGAGTGATGGGAGAGAGGGGGCACTAACACCAGGGGGAAGATATTAAACTGCCGTATCTGACATGAAGCCACAAATGGTCCCAGTACCGGAAATCATCTGTTTTCTTGGGTTATTTTGTTGTTTTTTTTCTGGTTTACATTTTCCAGTTCTGACATTCATGCAAATGTTCTTTTTCCCATAATCCCTCTGTGCCGTTCAGCTGTCAGGCCGAGTAGGAAGTTGTAGCTGCTTCCTCAACTCTCCCTGTATTGACCTCTCGCTGTACAAATTTATTTTGTTATTATTATTATTATTATTATTATTATTTTTATTAAGAGGGAAAAAGACATTTATGGACAATATTATTATTATTATTATTATTATTTTGTATTATTATTTTTATTATTAATATTATTTATTATTATTATTTTTTATTATTATTATTATTATTATTTTTTATTATTATTATTATTTTTATTATTATTATTGTTGTATTATTATTGTTATTATTATTATTATTAATGTTTTTGTAATTATTATTATTATTATTACTATTCATGCTCATATCCTTTTAAATTAAATTATTACAAATATCCTTAGACAAAGCAACAATTCCAACCATGAGATGAACATACCTGACAATTAAATGAGCTGACCCCGGAATATAATTAAATATTAACCTTTTAATAGCCCATCTTGAAGATTCTATGTAGTTACTCGTTACAAATGTGTTACCCAAATGGCTCTAAGACCGGTGCTCATGGAAACCTAGGCTTGTCCTTATTTAAAGATATAGTTAATTGAGTCACCTGCATTCAAGCAGGGATATCAACCATAACCTACTGGGGGCAAAAGCACCAACTGGGAGTGTTATATATGATCAGAGCGGGGAGAATAGGACGGAGTCGGCTTCAGACTGTGTGACCCCTGAGAATCTGCCCCTTCATCCCAAGATTGGGGCAAAAATGTCAGGTGTAAGTTTCAGGGTAGATGACAATTCCCCTTCACACATATAAACGTAATGATTCTAAAAAAACAGCAATGATTTCCAGAATCCGGTCAGATTGAGGTTAAACGCCCAAATAAATTAAGGACTGGAGGACAGGAGATGGGAGAGAAACATTTAAATACATAATAAAGGAATTTAGCAAAGTACAGGAGGGAGGTTTATTTCAAAGCAGGAGAGATGTTAGAACCAGAGACCAGAAATCTGATTTTATTTCACTGAAGGGGTAGTAGATAAATGTAACCGACTCCCAGCAGTGGTAGAGGCTAATACAGTGAGGGAATGTTTCTAAAATATATCTATCAATGTGAGAGCGACATTAATGGACAAGCAGTAAGACATTTACAGATTCCAATATAATAATAATTATTATTATATATAGCACCATCATATTCCTCAGCGCTGTACAATGTATAAGTAAGCAATGGGATTCGCACAGAAGAAAGAGGGGTTGGAGATTAATGAACGCCTCTCTTTCCCCCCAGACATGCGAGGGATGAATAAAGGCTTCGTGTGCCTCCTGCTCCTGTCCATCGCGGCTGTCGGTGAGTATTCTGCTGCCGGGGAAATTCAACTCCATGAAATGATTCAGTTACTAAAACCACAAACTAACCCCACAATGGGTTAAATACCAGATGCCGGCAACTCGGACCTTTAATAAATAAATAGCAAAATAATTAGAAATGGAGATTTCCAGGTAATTTATATATACTTTTTGTAAAGTTCGCTTTCTTTTTTCTGAGTGTTTAACTCGTTTTGGAATCTGAAAACTATACCTCTTCAGTGTTGCAATTTTACCAATTTATCCTCAATTATTGTCATTAACCCACAATCTGCCACTTTTTTTATTCCTTATATCGTATTAAAAAGAAATCTTTAAAAATATTGTGTTTTGTTTTAAAAACTTGTAGTTTTTGCCCCATAATATAAGGTTTTCAGGCAGCTGCATATCAGCCGTCTGTATGATTCTCGCTCTGTTATCTGATCCCCGATCTACTAAACACCCCGACTCCTTATCATACTGCCTGTGGGGAACAATAGAATGGCTCGGTCTTAGTCACCCAGACAGACACTCTGACTAATGAAAGTCTATGGAGGATCGGACTTCATTAGCATTGCCATAAAGCATCAGCTCATTGTGGTGATTGAGTGGGGAAAGTCACCCAAAATATCACATGACTGACAGCAATGGTGGCCTCCGGGTCTGCAGATAAAGAAACAAAATTGGATAAAACCAGGTTTTTCAAATGTTTGAGTCCAAATCTTTTCAACTCATTTAACAAATTGGAAAATGCTACGCGAAAAGTAATAAAATGAGATAATGTTCCCAAACTTAAATATTTTAAATCACGTATAAATGGGTGGGTTTGTATTTTTCAGCCATCCCTGCCCCAGAAGACAGGATCCGCCGCCAGGATGAGGGTGAGTCAGGTCAAAGCCCAAAAAGGGATGCTTGTACAGTTATCTTACCTTTCCCAGAACGCTCTATCCGTTCTAGGTTTTCAACATTGTAGCACCTAGAACACAACTTTCTTTTCCTACACTAATACAAATACAATGAAACCAACCCAATTGTTACATCGTTTTAATAAATTAGTGATCGTTCCTCTTAAATTAACTCTCCGAGTGCCAGGACTGTGCAGTGTAGGGTCTTGGCAGCCTGTTTTATCATTACAAAGCCTGTGCAATGTATGTGGCTTCAGGACTGATCCGGTGAATGAAATTACAGTCCCTACCAGCATTTATTAAAACGCTTCTAATTATGTATATCGGCACAGGAATAATTAGTGACGCTGGATGTGGCTTAAAGCAAAGTATATATATATATAAACACAAATATACATTACAGGTTTACAATATATCTATCTCTATATACTGTATATCTATCTCTATATACTGCATATCTCTATATACTGTATATGTATCTCTATATACTGTATATCTCTATATACTCTATATCTATCTCTATATACTGTATATCTATCTCTTTATACTGTATATCTATCTCTATATACTGTATATCTATCTCTATATACTGTATATCTATCTCTTTATACTGTATATCTCTATATACTGTATATCTATCTCTATATACTGTATATCTATCTCTATATATACTGTATATCTATCTCTATATACTGTATATCTATCTCTATATACTGTATATCTCTATATACTGTATATCTATCTCTATATACTGTATATCTATCTCTATATACTGTATATCTATCTATATATATATATATACATATTTTAATGTTTAAATGATTTGTGTTGTAGGTGATGGAGCAGCTGAAACTCCAGAAGGTGATGCATGATACTCGTTATTTTGATTTCCTTGGCTACAAAGGGTCTTAATCACTAAACTGCAAGTTGAAATTAAGTTATTATAAGATCGAAATAGCAGGACCCTCTTCCCTTCCCGTACCAAGCGTCTGAACGTCTGTTTATCTTATTGTCAAATTGTAGCTTAATTTCCACTGTCCACCCATTATAAAGGCTAATGAATCATCAGGCATTCTTTCTATAAATATATACCGTATATGTGTGTGTATATTTATATATATATACGGTATATGTGTGATATAATACGTTAATAATAGTGATATGCTTGCCTGTAGAGTTCACCCTCTGTCCTCTATCATTGTTCTCAGTTTTTTAAAATGTATATTTGTGGGTATTGGGTTTTTTTGCCAATATGTTAGAACATCATTAATGTTTGAGACCGTGCAGCGCTGTCATGGTTTTTGTCTGTTGGTGTGTAACGTGTAACGGGTGTGTTAGTACAACGTGTGACTGTTGGCGCGCGGTGTATCGCTGTGTATCGTGGTGTATCGCGGTGTATCACTGTGTATCGCGGTGTATTGCGGGGTATCACGGGGTATCACGGGGGTATCACTGTGTTTCGCGGGGGTTTCGCGGTGTATCACGGGGGTATCGATGTGTAACGCGGGGTATTACTGTGTATCGCGGTGTATCGTGGTGTATCACGGGGGTATCGCTGTGTATCGCGGGGTATCGCTGTGTATCGCGGGGTATCGCTGTGTATCGTGGGGTATCACTGTGTATCGCGGTGTATCGTGGTGTATCACGGGGGTATCGCTGTGTATCGCGGGGTATCACTGTGTATTGCGGGGTATCGCTGTGTATCGCGGGGTATTACGGGGGTATCGCGGTGTATTACGGGGGTATCGCGGTGTATCGCGGGGGTATCGCGGTGTATCGCGGGGGTATCGCGGTGTATCGCGGGGGTATCGCGGTGTATCGCGGGGGTATCGCGGTGTATCGCGGTGTATCGCGGGGGTATTGCGGTGTATCGCGGTGTATCGCGGGGGTATCGCGGTGTATCGCGGGGGTATCGTGGTGTATCACGGGGGTATCGTTGTGTATCGCGGGGTATCGCAGAGTATCGCGGGGTATCACGGGGGTATCGTGGTGTATCGCGGGGGTATCGCGGTGTATCGCGGGGGTATCGCAGTGTATCGCGGTGTATCGCAGGGGTATCGCGGTGTATCACGGGGGTATCGCTGTGTATCGCAGGGGTATCGCTGTGTATCGCGCTGTATCACGGGGATATCGCTGCGTATCGTGGGGTATCGCGGTGTATCGCGGTGTATCGCTGCGTTCTGAAGTTTAGTAACGCCGGCTGTTTGTATTTCAGCCGTTCCTGGCAGCGAAGCCACACCAGCCCCAGGCGGTGAGTATAAAACACCCAAGAGCCGTACGCGTGTTCATGCTTTTACTACGCGCGAACGTGCAGTGCTATAGGTGAAATATTTATAAATACATTAATACTGCATATTTTTTTTCTCCTATCCCTTTTATTCTCTCTTATTGATCATCTTTCCTGTGTCTGACTGCCTCCATAATCCACCTTGCTCCTTTATTTACTATATATATATATATCGCTTTTTCTCCCTGTTTTTCTCTCTGTACTCTCTCTGCGCATGCTGTCTGCACGTCTCTCTCGGTGACCCCTTTGTTCTTCCCACTCTTTGGCCCCCTGCCCCCATTAGACTGTAGGGAGGTTCAGTACCCCTGCACCCGGGTGTATTCGGTGCAGAAGCCAGTCAAGCAGTGCCTCAGCTACCTTTGTGTGACCAGGTACCCAGCACCAGAGACCCCTCTTCCCACCGGCAAGGAAAGACCCATTTATCCTCAAAAAAATGCCCCTAGATCAATCAGCACTCAAAGAAAGATTTTAGCCGGGTGAACTTTTAGATGGTTGTGGAATATGAAGCTTTACAGCTCTTAAGATTGAGGGGTAGAATTATCAGAGGAGTGAAATTTGGGGAGCAAACATCCCGTGGTGCGGTGATAGGGGGTAATACGGCCTCAATCCTATAAAACGATAATTCAAACTCTATGAGATCAATAATGAAAAAGGAAGCTATAAAAGAAAAAAAAACTATACCACTATACCAGGTCTGGATCATTTGTTACAGTCCTGGGTCCCCAATCACTCCAATTTACTGGATTAAGAAACTAGTTTAAGTTTAAGTTTTGGGGGGACGTTTTTCTTCATTTACGTTTAGAGAAGTCGAGTTTGATCGTTGATTGTGAATAATTGGCTTATTATCCATCTTTACTAAGACGCTCTGAGCATCTTTCACAGTATCAGAGGGAAGCTGTGACAGCATATGGCCGATTGTCTGAACCCCTTACAATAAACAGTCTAATCCCGCGATGGTCACTCAGTACCGTTCTAACGCTCCGTTCCTTCTGATTATTAGCACTCCGTTTTTCCTATTGTCCTCTCCCTTCCTCCATCTTTTTCCTCCATCTTTTTCCTCCTCTTTTCCTCCGATGCAGCGTGAGACGCGTCTACATGTTGAACAAGGAGATTTGTACTCGTCTTATGTGCAAGGAGCACGAGGTGATCCTCGGTGAGTGAATTCCGTACTTGGGAAGATCCCACACAAGTCTTTAGTGAAATAAAGCCAGGGAGGATTCAATGAGGGGCTGGTTGGGAGTCCGGGGGGCTATAGGAGAGAGGGTGAGTAATGTGGGGTAAGCAGACACAAAGCTTTTACCCCCTCATTCTCTCACCATTCTCATGCCAATAAACCTCTAACTCCCACCCTGACAGACGAGAAGTGTCGACAGAAGGCAGGACTCCCACCAAGACGCTTCCAGCCCCCCGAAACCACGGACGTGAAGCCAACCCCCGAAGAAGGAGCTTAAACCAAGGAGATATTTGCACCCCCCAATTCCCACACGTCTATAGTGCACCTCGATATCCCAGAAACCTTGCTCTAGAAATACAGGCAACAATTTAGGTCGTCCCCATCCCAGGTACACTCCCCACCATCTATTTTTTTCACTACTCCGTTTTCGCTCTTTCACCGCCCCTCGTGTGACCCTTCCTTGGTGCTGTTATGGATCTGTTCAACCCCCAATCCCCCCCCCACCGTGGTTCAAGGACCCTGATGCCCAAGGGGCAACCGAAGCTGGCGTGGCCAGGGTAGAAGTTGGCACCAACGCAGACGTAGCTCCAGTTCCTCTGCTCCACTTCTTTGTATTGTTTCATGTGTGGATCTGTAACTCAGCAAAACGAATTACAATATAAACCAATTTTATAATCCTAATTGGACGCTCTGCCCATTAATATCCCTTAAACGTGTTCTGTCTTGTACCGATATATCCTATTTCCATTATATACATATATGTACCAATTGCGTGTGCTTGCATGTGTATTAAATATATGTTTGTATAATATATATATACACACAATATATACCATACACAACCCGGAAACGTTACCAGCACTCAACCATAATGCAACAGATTCAGTTCTTATGAGACATTAGTGCTGGATTTTGGCACAAAAGCTCAGAAGCCGTGCCAAGGAATGTGGGGGGAAAATCACGACCGTGAATGCAACATGGCGGGATCTCCGGATCAAGGTGGTATCTGTTGTGTGAAGCGGGTAGGTCTCCTAAAGATGAAATTTCTCCTAACGGCCTAGCTTTAGCTTTAAAGGTCAGGCCCAGACTGGCCATCTGGCCTACAGGACAAATGCCTAATGGGCCGCTGCCCAACCCTCGGGTCCTTTTGCGTACGACCATGGCCGGATTTATCCAGCCGTCGGCCATGCTTACAGCCATGTGATTGTAAGGGATATGCACCAACAAAAATAAACCAGCTTTAACATAATCTCTTTTCGTATTATAATAAATAAAAAACTGACAACTTGAATTGGATAAACAGGCCATGGTCTTTTATTTAGCTTACAATGTAACATCAACCAATTACTTACATCAACATAAACATTATAACCATAAAGCACTCTTGGCCCAAGCCCCAGAGTGCAACCATACTTAAATACTCAAAGACCATCCGCCCTAAAGCCAGGACAGTCAAAATACCACTGGTTCACCCTCTCTTCTCATACATTTTTTTTTTTATAAAGAAAAAGGCAACCTTAACTCCAATAAAAGCCACAACAAAGATTTATTTTTTTTTGCCTCAGAAGAAGTTCTTCCATCTTGGTACCTTTGGCTCTCCCGCTATGCTGCCGCTCACCAGACGCTGCAAAGAGGTCAGTGCAGTCAGCTAGCGGTTCGCTGCAGGTGTGACAGGAATGCACCTCAGCAGGTCTATTTATAGGGCAAAATCCCGCCCTTTGCGCAGCGCGAGATACCCTTTACCTCAGAGTAGCAAAAGCGCGGTTAAACTAAGTGGCTCGAGACACCCTTTGAGCGCAAAAAAGCGCAGCAAACTAAGCGGTGCGAGCGCAGCTAGAAGCTTCTACACTTAAAGTGCCAGGGCTGCCTTGTGATCCCCAGTCTAGTCCTGTCGAGGGGGCCACCAAATATCCATCGTGTAAAGAATGGAATCTCCAGCCAACGCAGCCAAAATAACCGGAGGACCAGGACAAAAGATGGCGCTTAGATGGAAAGCAAGCATTAAGTGCCCCGGGATATGGGGAAAAACAAAAAATGGCTGGAGCTAAAATAAAGTCCCATCTACTAAGCATGATATAGCGTCAGAAAAGCCCCTGTCCTTTCTTACAGACTTTCTAACCAGCCTTGGTCATCATCCTGGTTGAGTTGAGCAGAAATTTGCAAATAAAGTAATTGTAGTTTTTTGGTCGCATGCCACCGGCATTCCCAAGGGCCGCAAAATATTTCGAACCAAACCAGAAGATGAAGGAACCCCACTGCTGGATTATACTCCATATGATTGCTGGAGTGTCCCTCTTCAGCTACCCGGGGCAACAGGGCTCCATGTATCAAACAATCCGGGGGGCTATCATTACCAAACCCCGTCATGGAATTGAGTTGAATACATTGTTGCGCCACGAAGATCATCTTTAGGTCCTGACAGAACCATCAGTGAAAGTTAATTGTCTTAATTAGGACTTGGGGGTCAGTTTTAACCGTTTCATGATAATTGGGGGAGCGCACACTGATTCCCAGGCTGTTACTCACTATTTATGAGTATTTTTATGATTTGGGGAGGGTGTTGTTTGTTAATCGCAAACAAAAACAAGCAGCCCCTTTACTTTCACATCCCCTCTAATGTATCCACTCCATAAACTGTAGCAACACAACACTCACATCCGCACACCTGCTGTGTGTTTGTATCTGCAACTGCCTCCTACTCACCCCACACGCCGCTGAACATCTGCCCCCCCAACAGCAACAACCCCCACCATTTACAATAATCAGGGCGACCCTGGCTCACCCTTTCCTCGGGGCACTTATGAAACCTGCATGAAATAAAAAAAATTTTTAATGAGAGACACTAAAAGAGAGGTTTGTATATAACGTTAATGGGGTGCGGCGTTAGAGGACGGGCAGCTATTACTTTATGTTACGTTTAATTAATAGATCAGATTCCGTAGCTACAGGATCTGCCACCGAAGGGGCAGTAAGGGTAAGTATGGGGCGATACCGGACGTGTGCTAGATAGACAGACTAGACGGGGCTGCCAGCAGATTACTATTTATTATCATTATTTACTCATTTATATGGAGTTAATAAAAATGATATATTTTGTAAAATATCCTTTGCACATTTCTAAATGATCCACTCGTGACTGAGTCTTTCGGGGACCAGCGGACTGTGTTATGGGTAAACCCCCCGTTGTATTCTCAGTCATTCCTATTCCTAGAAGACCTCCAAGGCTCGGCTGCTTGGTCGCGAGGAAAATTTATCTCTCATTTCATGAATACCAATGGGAATTACTGCTTTATTCTGAATTTTAAAATTTTTTATATTTCTATCTGCCTTTAAATCCTCCACCCCTACTCTTCTTCATCGCTAAAGGAGATTTTTTTTGTAAACCTGAGCATAAAGAATCCCGTTGATCACACGGTTGGCTCGCTTTAGGACTCTTTTTGAGCCATATCCCCCGCTCCATACCAAGTTAATCCAGTTCCGTATCTGTAATCCAGAATCTATCCCTGTTCTAGATTCCTGTCCCTTTTCTAGATTCCATCTCTGTTGATGGTCTCTCTCCGTATTTTCGATCTGTCTTCCTATTCTAGAGTCTTATCTGCCCTGTTCTCCATCTTTGGTCCTCCCTACAACCTGGCCTTCACACTTCTCTCACTCTGCGTCTGGAGTTGCTCTCCCCTCTATCGCTGCATCTTCTGCAAACCTCTTCTCTGTTTCTAATTTTAGTTTGCAGAGAAAGTGAGTCTAGCGCTGCAGGGTGACAGGGGGGTGCATCCAATTGGGGCATCCGGCGCGAGATACAAACCAGCTGTCACAGGAAGCCAGACCCACAGAACCAGAGCTTCCTGCCCCAAAACCTCACAAAACACGCACACTCTTATTTTTTAAACAGGTGACAGAGCACGAACGTGCAGATACTAATTCATATCTAACAAGTGTCCAAGTTTAGGTGGGACAGTCCCAAATTGCCCAACCCCTCTTTCCACCCCTGATGCCCCTCTTTCCTAAACTGATGCCCCTCTTCCCTCCCCTGATGCCCATCTTTTCTAAGAGGTCAGAGTGTTAGCTGGGTATGAGGGTATTGCAGGGTTCTACATGTCATTAACCTCCCTGAATCCTCACCTTCAGCCAATGTGAATGGACTACAAGCTGACACAAATCAGTGGTCAAGCAATAGAGGTGAGTAGCGTCGAGTGGCTTGTCTCCGGTATTTAGTGAATAAGTAAGGACTCCCTAATGTGATGTAGAATTACGCCTTACAGGCATTACAAGGAACATGGTTAGAAACCCCTTTCTAGAGCTGGCAAGCAGAAGGCTTCTAAAAATCTAGAATGAGTGATCTAGAAATCCATATTGAAGACCAAACCACCAAACTGTTTTAAGCTTGGTTCCTGACGTTAACAACCTGATTGTTTCTGGAAAGATGGGAACCGGCCACGTCCACCCATGTGCGTCTTTAGAAGCTGCTGGTGAACTCACAAGGTTTCCACCTTCACTACCTCAGGAACAAATTCTGACCTAGAAGAAACATCTCGGAAATAGAGTAGGAAATAGAACAACAGATCCAACATGATCAAAGGGAGAACATTTCTTATATATATACATGTAGAGTGTCTGGATAAATCCATTTTGTTGAGAAATAGAGATGTTTGATGGCAATCTCTTCACTCAGAACAAAGGCCTTCTAAATACAATGAAAGGAACCAAGAGGTTCCAGATCAAACAGAGAACATTCTAAAGCTCTAAAGCTCTAGAATGAATGAATGGAATGAGATAAGCGTAGATGTTATGGATGGGTGTCCTGAAGGTGTATTAGATGCATTTTGGCAATCTAAGGAATTTATGGATAGCCATTATATGATAAATAGTGGCTGACCCCGGGGTTCATCTACCTGTCCACCCTCAAAAATGGACAACAACTCCAACTGTCTTTGTCTTCTTCTGGATCAACGCAAAGACGAGACAGTTGGCGAGTTGTCTCGACCTCACTACGTATGTAAACAATGTATCCTGGTGCATAATGGAGGACTCCTCGGTGCTTTGTTGCATCTTGCGTTGAGATAACGGCCGCCTCATCAGCCGATTAAAACGCGTTGAGGAAATGAGCTTCTTACCAGAAATTTCTCTAAATGAAAACAAAATTTTGAATTTAGTTTTGACCGTTGGCCGTGACGTGACACGGGGGGTGACGTGACACGGGGGGTGACGTGACACGGGGGGGTGACATGACGAGGAGTATTTTAACTCTGGTGTGACTCAGATGCAGAGTTTCAAGCTGCAGGAATGGACAGGTGAGGTATCGCTCTGAGTGTCCGTCCCTCTGTCTCGATTTGACTCACTCTTGTTTTTACACGCCGTGCGCGTCACGGGCGACTAATAACATTACTCTAAAACACGCCACCGCAACCAGATCCCCAGCACACGCTTACAGAAACTTTACAGAATTCATAGAAACATAGAATTTACCGGCAGATCGGCCCCATTCGGCCCCCGTCTAGTCGCCCGTTTCTCCTGCTGTAAAGACACAAACCTTAATCAGTCTTTGGTCTCGTCTTAGATTCAGGAGCCATATGTCTATCCCATGCATGTTTAAATCCCCTCGCTATATTACTACCACTACCACTTCTGCTGGGAGGCTGTTCCACTTATCTACCACCCTCTCAGACCCTTAATACGCAGAAGTTTTACCGTATTGACCTGATCACTATGTGTGTCTAATTTTATCTGTGTAGATTTTATGTGCTCAGTCCCTCAGGTGGATAATTTGTTTTTGTGTGTTATTTATATCTGTATGTTTGTAGTTTTTAATATTTATGCTGATCGGTGTACAACATTATGTCATTTTTTATAAATGAAACCTATTTAATTGACTAAAAACTGTAATTAATAATAAGTATTAACTCTACGCATGCTGCTGGCTCTGTGCACATTGGGGGTTGTGTACAAAAAGGTATCGAGTGTGAAAAGTTGTTTTCTCACCATAGCAACGGATGGAACGTCCAATCACCAGCTGCTATGAGATGATATTGTGCTGATATATGATATATATGATATATGCAGTATATATACTGTAGCCAGGAGAATATATTGTAGGATATCATTGTGATACTTTGTTGCTAATTTATTATTTTATCTACATCTGCAGTTAAATATAATGATCCTTATTATATGCTGTATATTTAGACATATTATATACTGTATATTAAGACATATTATATACTGTATATTAAGACATATTACATGCTGTATATTAAGACATATTATATACTGTATATTAAGACATATTATATGCTGTATATTTAGACATATTACATGCTGTATATTAAGACATATTATATACTGTATATTAAGGCATATTATATGCTGTATATTTAGGCATTTTATATGCTGTATATTTAGACATATTATATACTGTATATTAAGACATATTATATACTGTATATTAAGGCATATTATATGCTGTATATTTAGACATATTATATACTGTATATTTAGACATATTATATACTGTATATTAAAACAAATTATATGCTGTATATTAAGACATATTATATGCTGTATATTAAGACATTATATACTGTATATTAAGGCATATTATATGCTGTATATTAAGACATATTATATACTGTATATTTAGACATATTATATACTGTATATTTAGGCATATTATATGCTTTATATTAAGACATATTATAAACTGTATATTGTGAATCCTGTAGGGTAGATTATATGCCATGTATGCAGACCCTTGGGCATTTTTTTTCATTAGGGTCAATTAAATGCCACCCTCCTATTTTGTGCTATGGGGGTTATATCACCCATTATATGCTGTATCCCATCTTGTACTATATCAGGGGCGTCCAACATGCGGCCCGCGGGCCAAATGCGGCCCGCGAGACCTCGAGGTGCGGCCCGCGTAAGATCGGCAGCCAGGGCAACCGATCTCACGCGAGCCGCACCTCAAGCCCTGCTACTTACTTGTGGGAGGGTCTTCTGGACTGCACACAGAGGAAGCGGAGTTCACGTGACATCCTACTTCCTCTGTGCTTTAGCAGAGAAGGCAGAGGGAGGCCGCGCCCCCTGCTGAAGTCTGTAAGCGGCATCGAGGAGCTGCCTTGCAGGTAAGGAGGTGGGGAGGGTGTTTGAATGAGTGTGTGTGATTGAGGGAATGAATCTGTGAATGAATGATTATATGAATAAATGAGTGTGTGTGTGTGTGTGTGATATCATGGATGTGTAAGTGCTGGAACCTAGGCATGATGGGACTGTGATTGCTGTTAGCAAACACAATCCTATCATGCCAAGTCAGCCAGTACATGCTGAAACCTGGCCAGCTGCCCCCCTTGTGTATTGATGCTGCCAGCAGTATGGGGTCTGCACTTATAGCCACCCTGTACCAGCATGTACTGGCTGACTTGGCATGATAGGAGTGTGATTGCTAACAGCAATCACAGTCCCATAATGCCTAGGTTCCAGTATTTACTGGATGGATGTGTAAGTGCTGGAACCTAGGCATGATGGGACTGTGACTACTGTTAGCAATCACACTCCTATCATGCCAAGTCAGCCAGTACATGCTGAAACCTAGCTAGCTGCCCCCCTTGTGTATTGATGCTGCCAGCAGTATGGGGTCTGCACTTACAGCCACCCTGTACCAGCATGTACTGGCTGACTTGGCATGATAGGAGTGTGATTGCTAACAGCAATCACAGTCCCATAATGCCTAGGTTCCAGTATTTACTGGATGGATGTGTAAGTGCTGGAACCTAGGCATGATGGGACTGTGACTACTGTTAGCAATCACACTCCTATCATGCCAAGTCAGCCAGTACATGCTGAAACCTAGCTAGCTGCCCCCCTTGTGTAGTGATGCTGCCAGCAGTATGGGGTCTGCACATCACAGCCACCCTGTACCAGCATGTATTGGCTGACTTGGCATGATAGGAGTGTGATTGCTAACAGCAATCACAGTCCCATAATGCCTAGGTTCCAGTATTTACTGGATGGATGTGTAAGTGCTGGAACCTAGGCATGATGGGACTGTGACTACTGTTAGCAATCACACTCCTATCATGCCAAGTCAGCCAGTACATGCTGAAACCTAGCTAGCTGCCCCCCTTGTGTAGTGATGCTGCCAGCAGTATGGGGTCTGCACATCACTTACAGCCACCCTGTACCAGCATGTATTGGCTGACTTGGCATGATAGGAGTGTGATTGCCAACAGCAATCACAGCGAGCACAGTCCCATAATGCCTAGGTACCAGCATTTACTGGTTGCCTGGGTTGCCAGCATTTACTGGTTGCCAAGTCATATTGCTAATTTTGTCCAATTGTGTGTTACCTACTTTTATTAAAAATGTGAGTTTTTATTATTATTTTTAAAGGTGGGGGTCATTTTCCGTTTTGGCTAAGTGAACCCTGAATGTTTTGGTCCAGAATTTTCATTTTTGTTCATCCCTAGAATAAATCTAGGGAATCCTGAATTTGTAGTCGCAAAACTTTCTAGGCCCAGAAATCAGTGAGAGGAAAAGTAAAGGTTTTGTGTCATTTTACTTTATTTTAATCTGCATATTTTATTAAAGGCCATATTTTTTGTCACAGTGCAAAATGAGTGCGGCCCGCGCACGTATACAATTCTGATGAAGTGGCCCACTGCAGAAAAAACTTGGACACCCCTGTACTATATGGTCATTTCCATGTGATCTGCCAGCAGATTAACCCCATCTAGTTGCCAGCTTCAGTCGTTGGTCTCGTCTTAGGTTCAGGAGCCGTATGCCAATCCTATGAATGTTTAAATTCCCTAACTGTATTGGCCTCTACCACTTCTGCTGGGAGACTGTTCCGGTTATCTACTACCATCTCAGTAAAGTAAAACTTCCTAACATTAAATCTTACCTTTTGGATTTTTTTTAATCATCTTAAGGTTCATCTGAATTTCATAGAATAGTTAGGATGAATTGTGTATGTGGGCGGGGGAGGTGGGCGGGGGTAATAATGAAAAAATGGAAAATACGAATTGACTTCGTTATTCAGGAAGAATCTTCTTAGCTGGATAAACACTTGTGATGTTAATTTGCCTTTCAATTTTGGAGATAAATTGTTTGCTATTTACATTTTCAATATTAAGGACAATGGGCGGTCCCTAAACCCATTGAAAATAATGCATTTTTAGCCCGTATGGGCTTTGTCATTAAGGGGTTAATTCTATGAGTTATCTATTCATTGATTATCGACCCGTCACCCTGCGTGTTAAGGTGGGGTTTCTGACTTTTGCTGTCCCCGTCTCCGTTCTGAAACCCAGCAGCCTTCAGCACCATGGACAGCAGAGAGATGCGGAGATGGGGCAGGTTAACCCCGTGAGGACCATGACTGCTTTACACATCACCCCATCCACAATTTCTGCATTCTTCAAGGTTTTTTTTTTACAAAAAAAAATCCCATCTTTTAGCCTAAAGACAGCTACGTACTTTACTGAAGGGTGGTACATAAGTGGAACAGCCTCCCAGCAGAAGTGGTAGTGAGTGTTTAAATCCATCTCCCCTTTCTGTGATGAGCTGTTGACTCTTAGCTTTAGGATTAGGATACGTTGCTGCCAAGATGGTCGCTTAGGGGAAAAGATTATTTATCTGTTATCTTTCTATATTTAAAAACTTAAATACATCTGCCGCTTTTGCAGCCTCCTGTTGAAACGCAGCAAGTTCCTGTATCACTTCAAAAACATGCGCTGGGCCCGGGGCCGGCACGAGACCTACCTGTGCTACATCATCAAAAGGCGCTACAGCTCCGTCTCCTGCGCCATGGATTTCGGGCACCTGCGCAACCGCAGCGGATGCCATGCCGAAATGCTGTTCCTGCGCTACCTGTCCGACTGGGTGACGCAGGAGCCGCACCGAAACTTCCGCGTCACCTGGTTCAGTTCGTGGAGCCCCTGCTGGGACTGCGCCCGACGCACCGCAGAGTTCCTGCTCGACCACCCCAACCTCAGCCTGCGCATCTTCTCCGCGCGCCTCTACTTCTGCGAGGAGCGCAACGCGGAGCCCGAGGGTCTGCGGAGACTGCAAAAAGCAGGGGTGCGACTGGGAGTCATGAGCTATAAAGGTCGGTCTACGTAACCATTTATTAACATGGTTCTTATATGGTAATAAATTAAACCCATCTATCCTGGCCCCCGACATACCCCCCCCATCCTTTGGGTTACACCAGCCTAATTGATGGGGGTTCTTCCACCATCAATTACCTCCTTTGCGGTCTCTGCCCCGGTCCTGGTCGCCCCCAACCTTTATAATTCCATCTGGCCGTCTCCGTCATTCCGTTATCCCGTCTGCTTGCAGATTATTTTTACTGTTGGAACACCTTCGTTCAGAGCCGGGAAAGGAGATTTAAGGCTTGGGACGATTTGCATCAGAACTCGGTACGCCTGGCTCGCAAACTGCGACGGATCTTACAGGTAAATCAACATAAAATCGCCTTTGGGGGGGGTTATTCAACTCTGAGGCCATTGCCGTCCAGCTGGATTGACCAGATGTCCTCCACAAGGTTGGCATGGACCCTACCTATATAAAGGCCATAAAGGATTGTATATTCAACTAGAGTCCACCAATCCCCAGCTTGTGGTTCCAAAAAATATTCATCCCGCGATTAAACAGCAAATGACCTTCATTAACACAACGAAGTTTAAAGAACCGTCATGCTATCTATTTGTATTTAATGGAAAACGTAAGCAATGTCCTTTACTCAGCGTTGTAGCTTCGGCTTTGTTCCTCTCCGTCATTCTGCTTGTCCTCCTTTTTCTGCAGCCTCCGTATGACATGGAAGATGTAAGAGAAGCCTTTGACCTCCTCGGCCTCTGAGGGTTTCTCAGCAAAGCTATCCTCAGAACCAGAACCCAACGCAATCTCTAACATGAGCCAGGTTTGTCTTCTGAATGAGAGCTGAGGGACAGAACATGGACCGGCACCATACGCGAAAAGTCCTCATTACAACCAAGGCCAATCCGGAACGCAGATCCCGGAGTCTACTACTACTGGGGAACAAAGCCATATCCGCTCAATACGAAAACTGAGATCCGAGCCGAATGCAGAGCTGAGACCCGAACAAGATACAGAACGAATCCTCCGACCCGGCTCTGGACCAGATAACGCTTCAACCTCAAAGGGTGTATAAAAAACGCCAGAAATAACAAACCCCCACTCTCTACCTCCGTCCTTCTCTTTTCTATTGTACAATATTCAGAAATTAATAAATATTTCCCCTGAGACTCAAAGAAGCCCTTTATGTACATCATTCCGCCCTACGAGTCTCCAGACATGACAATAAGGTATCGTTAGATTGACCCAGACATAGCCCGGTTAGACCAAGTAAGTCAGAAACTTTTGGGTCGAGTCCTCTAATGTGTCCATGGGTGGGATCTTTCGGGAAGCGTACCCCAAAAAGGCGAGGAGGCTGGGTACCTGGTGCCGAGGGATAATCCAGAAATCATGGTCAGACGCGCAAAAGAGTCAGGGCTGGGGGCAAGATACAAGCAGGGTATCCAGAAGAACAGTCAGAACAATCACTAGAACGCACTCTAGAACAAAGTATCGCTACAACCGAGCAGCCAAGAAGGGACATTTTATAGGGGATGTCCAAATTAACAGAAGAGGCAACCCCTATAAGTGGTGTGTATGTCACGCGCATGCATAGGGGAATACCTCTTCAACGGAGACAGACATTGTCCGATGGATGAGGAGATGTCCCTGCGGTTTGAGCTCAAAAGTCCTTCTCCCCCCCCCAATACTCTTTGACTTTGAGGATTGAGTCTTTCGCAGGGTGGTGGCTCGATTTTTCCCAGAACCCAGAGAAGGCAAACTTAACCGCTTATAATAAATATAGATCCCGGCTTCTTTCATATTATATGATGGGGCAGATTATGAACAGGGCTGAAAGGTATCGGCGAGTCAATAATCATCAATGAGTTCTAGATGCATCTATGTGGTTTACAATCCGCCATCGTCCAAACAATCAACACCACCAATAGGGAAAGATAGTTTTTAGTTTAAGAACTTGGCCTTCAATATTCCAAATTTCCAACTTATCAAAGTTGACTTTTACATTTGCCAGCCATATATCCCATATATATTTATGCTGAACGTAACCGTACCGCGTCTACTCCAAATGTCTACCCCATTGGCTCTTGTGGTTTTGACTCTAAATACATAATTAATGAATAAAGAAAAGAAAAAAACACAGCTGAACATAATATAATTTTTAAGTTACATTTAGATTGAATTTACATGTTTCTCTGTGTAATAAAAATCCATATTTACAGATACAATTAAAAATCTATTAAGAAAAAACCCACAACAACCCACCCCACCCCCCACCTGGAAAGCTCTGGATTATTGGGGTTTTTTTTTACAACTGGCCCCAGTGATACGAGTTGACATATTTCCAACAGATGATTGACAGATGATTCAGCTCCCATTATCCTCAGCCATTTCTCACCCAGGAAGAATATTTTGGCTCAGGAAGACGTGTTGGCTGTAGCCAGATCTTCCTTCCAAATGGGTGCCCAGTGCCGGTCACCATTCCCCTTCTATGCAGGACACATATTGGGGGTCCTCGTTACTTCTAATGGGTTATCCACCTTGTTCTTCATTACGTATAGATAGATGAGGTTTAAGGCCAGCTGAACATCGCGCCATCATTATTAGAGTCAGCAGAACATTTAGCCAGCGTTCCCAAATGCCTGCAGAGCATTACATTATTGTGAGAGCTTCATATGACCTGCAATTCCCATAGAACAGTCACCCCTGAATACATATACAGAGCATGGGGTTCCCCCCGTGATCGGCAGGAGAAGGGATGCCATGGAGCTGTCTCTGGCCCTTACTCTGTGGGCTCCGGGGAGACTTTGACGTTCGTCAGTTCCACGCTGTTGCGTTTTTCCCTGGGCTCCGCATCTCTTGTTCTCTGAAAGTCCCTTGAGATCTCCTCGAACGTCCGCCCCTTGGTCTCGGGAACTTTGAAGAAGGTGAAGATGAAGAACAAAATGAGAAGGACCAAGAAAATAAGGAAAACGTAGGGTCCGCAGCCTCTCTGTTGGGGGGCAAAAAGATAAAAACGGGTTAAGAGATTATCCATTGTCTGTCAGTCTGCTGTTCTCACTGGAACCCCCTTCCCGTAAACATTTTATTCCTCCAATAAGAAAAAACTATTTTCCTTTCCTATTCTCGCCTTCGTCCCCCCCCCCATATCCTGCCCTTCTCCCAATTCCTTATTTTGTCTCCGTTCCCCACTCACCTCTGCGTAAGGGAACAACATGGCCACAAGAAAGTTTGCGGTCCAGTTGGAGCATCCAGATACGGCCATGGCTGCTGGCCGGGGTCCTTGACTGAAGAGCTCGGCCACAATAAACCAAGGGATGGGCCCAGGACCAATTTCAAAGAGAGCGACGAATCCAAAGATGGCCACGATACTGACGTAGCTCCATCCCATGGCAACTTCCTATACTCAGAACAAAATGGGGGAAGATAAAGGTGGGGAATGGTAAGGGACGGCATTGTTAATAAGGACAAGAAAGCGGGGTATACTTTGGGAAGAAATAGCCAATGTGATACAGATCGGGGCGTAAACACTGAAAGGGGGGTAAGTAAGTTATGGAGAAGGGCATGTGGAGGAGATCGGCTTTACGAAGATCTTTTCAAAGAGAAAAATGATAAAGTAGAAAGGACTTTGGTGGATTGGGGGAAAGGCGATGAAAAGGATGGTGGAATAGGAAGTTTAGAATGTAGGGGATCAGAAAGTTGCACAAACTGTAGAAAGGAGAGCGGGGAAAGGTGACAGGGGAGCCGTAGAGGATGATATTTTCTCTCACCCTTAGTTTCAGAGCAATGGTCATTATAACAGCACAGATGGCCATCCCCCCAAGGCCGGTGAGATGTAATGTCCGGCGTCCTGCGTGTTCTACCAAAAACAGCTGAAAGGGAATGGAGACGTGAGTATCCGCTCGCTTATATCCTTCCAAAACACATCTTATGTCGCCTATACATACACATGCCCATATACACAAATAAACAGCCCCAACACGCACAAGCAACAAAACAACCGAAGTATCCGAGCAACTAGAAATTTCAAGTCTACTCCCCTTTCCGAGTAAGGTCTCGATCTCTGAAACTCACTGTAGACCAGTCTGACATAACCACACAAACTCGGTTTGGTAAATCAAGTGCTGCACAACTTTTATGGGGGAAAAAAAGGCAAGGTCTCCATTCCTAAATGAAGATGTTTGAGTTGGGATACAGGGTACCCCACCACGAGGTAACCTTCTCCAGAACCTCCATAAACCAAGAGACTCAAGCTGAAGGCCCAGGGTAAAATCTATGGAGGTGGAACGGGTGAAGTACTTCGTTTGACCTGTAGGTGTCGCTATTAGGTTTCTTGTCCACTCTTAGCCACCGAGTGCGGAACGAGGCGATGGACCAGTTGGTTTTGGGCTTTAATCCCTCAATGAGTTCACTTCTGGAGTTCCCATTCACAATTATAGAGGCACCTAAGAACATTTCAGCAGACAGAACATGTTGCCCGTACCAATGGCCAAGGTTCTCATTTGGACTCATTGTGGCCCGGAGAGCGAAGGATAATCCAGCTATGGACTTCACTCCACTCCACTACTCTTTGGGGCTTATAAAGTATAAAATGTGATTCTGGTGCAAGGAACCGGTCTCAGCAACTAACGGAATAGTCTTCCTCGAGTTGTTTTTGACAAACTTGGGTACTTGGTAGTGACTTTACACGGGATTTTGAAACAAACGCAAAATTGTTTAATAAATATTAATATATATATTAATTTATTTTTTTCAAATGCATTGCGTAACAGAACTACTAATATCAGGGCGTTTCTATTAATAGCTAATGCTATTTATTTCAAATTTTACAGGAATTATTAATTAAAATCTATAAAAGTATTACAGATTATGTATGTGGGTGCATTCTGTCTCCTCTTAAAGGGACACTCCAGTCATCGTTTACACTTTAATGCAGGGTCAGAGTGGCGATGGCGAAGGCGTCCCCGGCACTTTAAGGGCAGTGGCCGGCTCATGCGTCTGGGGCGGTGTCAGCCAGCGGCCTATGGGCACTTGCCTGGAGTGCCAGATGGCCAGTCCGGGGTCTGCCTCAATGCATGTGACCCCTTATTGTAAATGGTCCCTTTAAATTTTCATGGAGTATTCTGTAGAATCCCCCCATATCCATGTGTCCCTTTCCATTACCCCCCTCCCCCCCCACACACGATTAGTATGTTCCATGAGCTTACATTTCTACACACCCCGGGAGGGAATAAGTACATTTTTGTCAGATTCTGGGAAGGCGGGCGCACATTTTTTGTTACCCCTGAACCACCGGCAGACCCCCGCAGCTATGGCTTCCCGTACGCTTTCGTCACATCTCTTGAAATAACCCACAGTCTTTGACGGTTCAGAAAGGAAGCGACGTTGAGTAAGTTCTGCTTTTTTTTCACGAGTATAAAAGGATTCGAAAGACTTATTTATTGCTAAATTTCTATTAGAAATCGATGACCAAATTTTCAATATTTCTAAAAAAATTCCAAATAAATATATATAGCAATTTATTAAGATTCCGGGAACGGGAGGTTGGCACAAGGTCTTTGATAATAAACGGCAGCCCATCTAGTTTACCATTTTCTTTCCTGCTGGTTTTCATAGCTGCCAACCGCCCCGAAAAAAAAACAGCCTGTTATGGGGACTGGCGGCAGCTTTTGCCCAAATGGGGAAATAGGGGTAAAGAGAGGGCGTCCCATCACGGTGCAAAGTGCTTAATGTGGAACTCCCTGCATGAACAGTCCTGTTGTTTCCATGACGACTGCTCCACACAAACCATTTTTTCCCCAACAAAAACTCCATCACACTGATCCTACTCACCGACACCACGGTAAACACGGTGTTCACCACGCCGGCCCCGATCGTTGCGTATACCGGATGAGGGACCCCGGCATTTTCAAATATTCTGGTGGAATAATAGAACACCTGCAAGGCAGGGGAGGAATAAATGAGAAATCGAAAAAGTAGAGGACTGATAGGATAATCAGCAGCAGGACCCACAGTAATGGCAATGGGGGTATATGCAAGCTTTTTCTGCCCCAATTCAAAGGGCGTTAAAGGGCCGACAGTACTGGCAATGGGGGTATATGCCAGCTTTATCTGCCCCGTAATTAAAGGGCTGTATTTTTAATAATTTCCATTATATTTCTTAATGAGATGCTCCCTAGAGCGAGGCTGGAACTCTAAAAATGGGTGTGGTTCTAAAAGGGGTGGATCATCAGAAATGGATGTGGAATATATATTGGTAGGTGTGGCCACACTCAAGCCCCTCCCTCGTCTGTCTCCCAAAGCCCGTTCCGCCTTATTTATAAGCCCAGTCCTCTCCTCCCGCCTATGAGGTCAGACAGAAGAGCGGCACTCACGGCGTTAATCCCGGAGAACTGCTGTGATAGTTGGAGGACGATGGCGATGATGATCGGCTGCCGGTATTGTCTGGAGCGGAATAATTCAACGAAGGACACCGGCTTCTCTTTAGACATTTGCTCGCTCTCTTCTTTCATCTCCTTGATGTCGCCGGACACGTCCTGCTCGCCGCGTACCTTCTGTAGGACTGAAAACACATTAATCGTATCAGCCCAAAAACATCTTATTAACTGATTTCAAGCACCAAAAAAACATCGCTTCTCTGTTCTCTGCTAATTCTTGTATCCCAATCATTTTGGATTTATTTATAAGTATTTTAAAACTCTTACCACAAAGTCGAGGCCTATTATTATCCAAACGGCATCGTACGCTGAAGGGGACATACCGAGACATTTTGGACAATGGTCGGCTTCCAGCTTTGTGGGAACAGTTTGGGGAAGACCCTTCTCTATTCCAACAGGGTTATTATTACTGTATACAGCGCTGGGGGGTTATATTATTGCATACAGCACTGGGGGTTATATTACTGTATACAGCGCTGGGGGTTATTACTGTATACAGTGCTGGGGGTTATATTACTGTATACACCGCTGGGGGGGTATGTTACTGCATACAGCGCTGGGGGGTTATATTACTTTATACAGCGCTGGGGGGTTATATTACTGTATACAGCGCTGGGGGGTTATATTACTGTATACAGCACTGGGGGTTGTATTACTGCATACAGCACTGGGGATTATATTACTGTATACAGCGCTGGGGGTTATATTACTGCATACAGCGGGTGGGGTTATATTACTGTATACAGCGCTGGGGGTTATATTACTGTATACAGCGCTGGGGGGTTATATTACTGTATACAGCACTGGGGATTATATTACTGTATACAGCGCTGGGGGGTTTTATTACTGTATACAGCGCTGGGGGTTATATTACTGTATACAGCGCTGGGGGTTATATTACTGTATACAGTGCTGGGGGTTATTACTGTATACAGTGCTGGGGGTTATATTACTGTATACAGCGCTGGGGGTTATATTACTGTATACAGCGCTGGGGGATTATTACTGTATACAGCACTGGGGGTTATATTACTGTATACAGCGCTGGGGGGTTATATTACTGTATACAGCGCTGGGGGGTTATATTACTGTATACAGCGCTGGGGGTTATATTAGTGTATACAACACTGGGGGGGTTATATTACTGTATACAGCGCTGGGGGTTATATTACTGTATACAGCGCTGGGAGTTATATTACTGTATACAGCGTTGGGGTTATATTACTGTATATAGCGCTGGGAGTTATATTACTGTATACAGCGCTGGGAGTTATATTACTGTATACAGCGCTGGGGGTTATATTACTGTATACAGCACTGGGGGGGTTATATTACTGTATACAGCGCTGGGGGTTATATTAGTGTATATAGCGGTGGGGGGTTATATTACTGTATACAGCACGGGGGGGGATTACTGTATACAACGTTTGGTTTTATGCTCAAGGGGAAACGTTTTTATCTTTGATCCCTTTTAAATATGACAGGAACATTTCCGGCGTCTCCAGTGGCTGCCGCTCACATATGAGAGATAATATATGTTCTTTACTTACTGGCTTCCGCCTGCTGCGTCTCATTTTTAATAATCAGCAGGTACCGCGGGCTCTCGGGGCACAGGGGAAGAAGCGCGCATTGGATCAACGACAGAAAAACAGTGACACCCAGTAAAAGGGGCCAAAATGTCACAGATCCAAGGATTTCATCCAAGCCAAAAATCTAGAAAGAGTCAAAATGAAATAAACCTTTAATTTAAATTTCTATACTTCATCTGAGTTTGGGTACGGCAAAGCTTACTGCCGATTTCCCGCATGGTCAAAGATCCGGTTTGTTTCCCGGACAGGAGACGAAGGACATCAATGTCTTACTTAAGAAAACCTCCACCTCGAAAGACTGATCCTTCTAGCTGCCCCCTTTGGTGGGGATCCTACGGCCCTCCTCCATTTTTTTGGTCCTGTCTTTCATGCCACCAACTGCCTTCAACCTACTTACTCCACAAGATGCCGCTACGGGACCGTATTACAACGTAAACATTAGAACACATGGCTTATAACATATTAACATCTACTATCCCCGGGGCGGAAATGTTCCTTCCTAACCTCCTATGTCCAGAATTAAATCTAAAATCCATCATGAACATTTACGTCACAGCTATACCCAACCCAAAATAACGTAACTGAGGATCAGAGCCATTCAGCCCCGTCTAGTCCGCCCGGTTTTCCTACTGTAAAGCCTCTATCAGAACGCGGTGGCCTAAACCATACACCCGGGTATTCACCTGAGCAATAAGAATTCCCACCACGATGCCCAGCTGGTTTAGGGTGCCGAGAGCTCCGCGAAGTCTGGTTGGCGCCAGTTCCCCGATGTACATGGGCACCAGACCAGTGCAGAAGCCGGAGAAAATCCCAATGATAAACCGTCCGATAATCAGCATCTCCGGTGACCGGGCCACTTCAGAAAGAGCCATGAAAGCGCCACCCAGCAGGGCGGCGATATTCACCAGGAGCATGGCGTTCCTCCTGGGGAAAAGGACCTGTGTTAATATGACTTCATTCCAAGGAGTTTTATATTTACCCTCTCTGAGACCCAAATCCGTCAGTCCCTCTCTCCTCCCCTGATGCCCCTCTTTTCTCCCCTGATACCCCTCTTTTCTAAGAGGTCAGAATGTTTGTTGGGTATGAGGGCATCTCAGGGTTCTACAGCCAGAAACGGCTTTATAAATTACGTTGTTTATCTAATGTTTATAACATAAAATAATTTTTTAATACTTCTTCATTGACAGTGAGCAGTCAAGACAGGTCCCGTGATCTCACCAACCGCCACCACTGCTTGCAAAAGTGGGGCAATGGGGCAGATCAGCTGAACAGCGCTCAAAAATCATGCCATGTCTCCGTTGAGTCAATGCACCACCACCACCACTCGCTCTTCGTCCTTCCTCACCTGCCGAATCGGTTCGCTAAGTACCCCACTGAAAGAGATCCACACATCCCCCCAACGGAGAAGATAGCCACGGAGAGCGACCAGAGTGATGTCAGCAGCCCCTCGTGGATAAACTCTCCGTAGCGCTGCTCGTACGTCTCATTATAGAAAGCTTTGATGATCTGCGGAGACAAACCAAAACCACAGCCCATCAATCAACTGGCCTTAAAACCAATCAGCACCTCGCTTACAAAAGCTGGTTAATAAACTAGCCAATCAGATGATCAACATGCGGTCCAATAAAACAATACACTGACCAATGAGCGGAGATTCTGATTGGTTGGATGATCCATAAATTCGTCAAACGGCTCAATAAGATGTCAGGTAATAATTTGTATCTCACCTTTTCGGGAGCGTTGATGACGCCGGTGTTATATCCGAACTGCAGGGAACCAATGGCAGCGACCGAGACAGCAAAAGCCAGGGAACACGTGATCCGACCCTGGAATCAGAAATGTTTTTTTAAGATTAAAAGAGAGCAAAACTGGTTACGATGAATTAAAAAGCTAGTTGAATCTACCATAGAATCTCCATTATAACCAGCAGAGTGACATTCATGACTTCCAGAGGCTTTCATTGATTATCATCTCAGGGGCGTAAATTAAAAGAAGTAGATATGAGTTATATGAAGATATCGGAGAAGTGGACCAAAGTTAGTAGATCCCTCTATGGATCTAGAACAGTTTCCAATGTCTAAACTACAACTAGCCGATTTCCAAAGAGATCGGCATCGTGACTTGCAGATTACCCCAAGGTTCCTACATTCCAACCGGTGAATTCCAACTGGATCATCACTATTCCAACGGAGAACTGGACTAGAATTACTATTTTTATTTTGTGGATCCAAGGTAACTAGTAGATGACTCCATTGATTTGTACCTAAACTAGTAGATTGTGGGAGATATATGTATCAAAACTAAAATATAACCCTAGGTATCTGCAAGTCTAGTCCAGGCTAGCGAGTCACACCAGGAGAGAGACACTCAGCCACGTAAATCTCAAAAAATACTGGCCTAAACAAGGCCTGAATACTCAAAAAAGTCCAGGGTCCACCGTCGGGTCCTGATGAGTTATTGCCCATTTCTAGCGCGTTGTTGTCTGCTACTCAACTTGGTCACCCAGGTCAACAGTCGAGTTGGTCAAGTTTTTCATTCAAAATGGTCATGAAGTCTGCGAGTCCTATGTGTTTAATGAAGTTCTTGGAAATATTTGAGTTTTATGAGTCAACGCGACAACTCAGTAGCCAGTTCCACTGTATCTGAAGTTGTTATGGTATTCAACAAATCTCAACTCAAATTGGAGCTCGGCCAAGTAGAGTAGCTCGTGTCTTCTCGTCATGTTGAACACACAGTTTAGATCTTGGTCAAACTAGTGGAAGTTCTCACTACAAACGTGAATCGACTGCCTTCTTCTGTTCTCCTGACCCAACAGACCCCTTTGGGGAATTGTCTACACATGGGGGTGAGATGGAGAAGGATCTGGGGAGATTTTTGGGGACTGAGAGAGTTTACATAGAAATCTTTAAATCCAGAAAGTGTTTTAAATGTTTCGAGGTGAATTTTATGTGTTTTTTTGGCTGTGGATTTATTTGCACAGTTTCCATTGGGTTTCACTCTCGGTATGTCAACAGTACACGGAACTCGTACGGAGAAAGAGTCTCTTGGCAGAAGTAGTACTAATAATGGATATTTAAATCATAAAGTTAAATAAATAACCATCTTTAGGCAGCTCGTAAAGAGGTAAAAAGCATAACCTGTTCTTGTCCATTCACATAACAGGGCTGTGACCACGGGGGTGGCAGAATTTAGGATATTTCATGCCCACGCTCATTATGTGAAGGCATATATAAAGCACCTTTGTGATGGGGACACGGGCACATGCGCGGATAATGATCCCCCTCGCAGTCTTTTAAGACGTACGCCTTACCTTATTAGCTTCCATCCTGCAGATCTTCCCACCTTGCTCCAATTAGATTTAAATCCAAAAAAGATCCAGAAGATACGGGGGGCTCTTTCCTCTCTATTTCCAGGCGTCTCCAGATGTCTCCTTCTCACCCTCTAGTTTCCTTCTAGCTATATGTAAATATTTGTATCTCTCTAAATATATTTTTCTGTGCCTCTCTCTCCCTCGATACTCTTCCTTTGCTTGCTCTCCCTCTCTCTAGCTCTTTAGACTTTCTTCATACATTCTGACGCTGTCTCTACTTTCTCCGTCTCTCACTCTTTCACCCTTTCCTCGCTCTTATATCCTTTCACTCGTCTTTTTCTCGCTGTATTTTCTCTCCCTCCCTTCTTCACTTTCTCTTTCTACTCTTTACTTTAGTTACTCTCTCTGTCTCTCTATCATATACTCTCTCTGTCTCGCTCTCTCTCGCCCCACACCTGCCCTGCTCCCGGAGCTATGAGGGAGTGATCCGACTGGCAGTCTCTCTGCTTTACTCTGTGTAGTAATCTTCTCTTACATCACTAACCGCCCGATCCAGGCAGGAAACATTGTCTCATACTTCTCTCTGCTCACTTTATATACAGCACTAAGACTGGTGATCGTCATAGTGTGATGACACAACGAGCGTGTCCTTGGTCACCACCAGTGGTCACGTATCTCAGGGAAGAAATTCAATCGGAAGCTTTGTGGCTTCGCAACGCACCACGTCAAACACACTGTCGGTGTTACAGTAACAATGTCACATAATCAGGCTGCTAATACGTGCAATCAGCGCCGTTTGGTGAGCAGGTTACTTTGTATCTCCAGTTATTACCATTCTGTGGCTTAATTAGAAACCACAGGGCCATGGTGCGAAAATTGTCCCGGGGCCCCGCAACTTCACAACCTGTCTGCGCCTTCTTTGCCCCTCGCCCCCCTTGCTAGATACACTCTGGCACACATATGTAAACACAGCATCAAAATGGGTAAGAAACGGGAATTTAAGTGACTTTGAACGTGGCGTGGTGGTTGTTGGTGCCAGACAGGCTGGTTTGAGTATTTCAGAAACTACTGGGATTTTCACCCGAACCATCTCTAGAGTTTACAGAGAGAAAAAGAGAAAATATCCAGTGAGCGGCGGCTGTGTGACCGTTGCTGCCTTGTTGGTTTCAGAGGTCAGAGGAGAACGGGCAGACTGGTTCGAGATGACAGAAAGGCAACAGTGACTCAAATAACCCCTCGTTACACCCAAGGAATGCAGAATCCCTTCTCTGAACGCACAACACGTCGAACCGCGAAGCAGATGGGCTACAGCAGCAGAAGACCCCACCGGGTGCCACTCCTGTCAGCTAAGAACAGAAAACCGAGGCTACAATTTACACAGAATCACCAAAATTGGACAATGGAAGACTGGAAGAAGACTGTGGGGGACATTTTCTTGGCACACTTTGGGCCCCTTAGTACCAATTGAGCGTCATTTCAACAGCCTGAGTATTGTTGCTGACCATGTCCATCCCTTTATGACCACAGCGTCCCCATCTTCTGATGGCTGCTTCCAGCAGGATAATGCACCGCGGCACAAAGCTCACATCATCTCAAACTGGTTTCTGGAACATGACAATGAATTCACTGAACTCCAACGGCCTCCATGGTCACCAGATCTCAATCCAATAGAGCACCTTTGCTCTATTGGGTTGAGCATCATGCATGCGCAGCCGACAAATCTGCAGCCAACATGTCCATATGGACCAAAATCTCTGAGGAATGTTTCTAGCACCTTGTAGAAAGTCTGCCACGAAGAATGAAGGCAAAAGGGGGTCCAACCTGGTACTAGCAACGTGTACTTAATAAAGTGGCCAGCGAGTGTATATACATATCTACAAACACATTTACACATCCCGCCGCCCGCACTTATCTCTCACACTGTGCGGACAGTCTCTGGTTCACCGCGGGGGTCGCGTGACCATAGCTGTGACCTCTGCCACCCCTGTAGTTACATCAGTGTTACCATTATTACAATGCACGCCCATAGCGTTACTTCGGCCATATTTTGCATCTGTGAAGCCACAAGAGGAAGTTACGAGGCTCAGGAAATAGTGATACAGAGTATCTGTCAACCCAGCGACAGTTACTGAGAAATAGTCCCATTGCATCAACTTCTTCCAACAAACGCTATAAATTACCCCATTTATTTCACCGTCATACTAACGGGAATAATAACTCCCTCCCTGCACCCATTTTCCAACCACCCCCCCCCCACAGGGCTAATCTCGGAGCAACATATAAACATATATATTTACAAAGATGTTTGAAAAAAAAAAAAAGGGCCAAATAAATTCCTTTGTATGGATTTTTTATGATTATTTTGTGGGGTCTCTTTTGTTTGTAGTTTTTTGATATTGAAAAGATAATATATTTTATATGAATTCCAGGTGTATTTTGGTTATAATTGAGAACGCTGTTTTGTCTCCATCACAATTTAACCATCGCCAGCCCCCATTCACCCCTCTCAATTCCCCATTCTCTGCATTCACCATCTATTTAACTTTGCATTTCTCTCCACATCCCTCCACTCATTCTCTCTCTCCATCCTCTATTCACTCTCCTCCACCTCTCTATTTGCTGTTCTCCACCTCTCTTTACCTCTACATTTGCTTCTCTCCATCTCCCCATTAACCATTTCTTTATCGCTCCACGTGGCCCCTCTTCCTATCTTCTTTATCCCCGTTCTCCATCTCCCAATTCCCAATCTCTTTCCATCCCTCATTCACACCGCTCCATCTCCCCATTCACCATCTCTTTGTCCTTCAACTCGCCATTTCTTCATTTCCCCGCTCACCCCTCTGCATCTCACTTTTGCAGCCACTCTCATCCTCTATTAACCCCATTGTCATCCCTTCATCCACCATTTCTCTCTTTCTGCCCCATCTCCACCCCCCCCACCCCCCCCCACTCTAGAAAGCCTCTAGAAATGATGAACCTCAAGGCGAAAAAAGGAATTAAAAATTTGTGGTTTTCAAATTAAATGATAGGTGTCGAGAAATCTATGAAAATCCAGTAAGTGGAGGGATGGATTAAGCTTTATCATCAGAAACACAAGGAAGTGCTAAATTGGTACAGCGGCGGGCAGCGGCGGGGGTACTTTTGTATCTTAGGAGGAGGAACAATGTCAGGTTTAGTCACATAGGATGGGGTTATTGTCCATATTCTGATATATTTCAGTGCAGTGGTGTCTCTTATGCTATCAAATGGGCAATTGCTCACCCCAGAAGAAAGTAGAGCTTTCTGTTATAAAACAATATCTTGTGAAACCTCGAAGATTGTATTGTTTGTTTTAAATTTGGAATTCGTTTCTTCTGAAAGTTGAAATGTGTTACACGTTAATCTAATCAAACATCAGCGTCTGCATATGGAACAAAAAGGATTTCCTGACTGTGGGGTAATAATTAGATATTTGAGGTTCTGTTTCTTCTGGAACATCAGAAAACGTTGTTGACTTGAAGCGATGAGGAGAATTGGTGCGACATTCAGATGGCCGGGTCAGACTTTGGCATAAACAACATGAAAACATGGATCCATCAACACTTTAGGCTGGTGGTGGTGTAATGGTGTGGGGGACATTTTCTTGGCACACTTTGGGCCCCTTAGTACCAATTCAGCCTCGTTTAAACGCGACAGCCTACCTGAGTATTGTTGCTGACCATGTCCATCCCTTTATGACCGCAGCGTCCCCATCTTCTGAGGGCTGCTTCCAGCAGGATAATGCACCATGTCACAAATCTCACATCATCTCAAACTGGTTTCTGGAACATGACAATGAGTTCACTGAACCCCAACGGCCTCCATGGTCACCGGATCTCAATCCAATGGAGCACCTTTGGGATGCGGTGGACGGGAGATTCGCATCATGCATGCGCAGCCGACAAACCTGCAGCAGCTGCGTGACGCCATCATGTCCACATGGACCAAAATCTGTGAGGAATGTTTCCAGCACCTTGTAGAAAGTCTGCCACGAAGAATGAAGGCAAAAGGAGGTCCGACCCGGGACTAGCAACGCGTACCTAATAAAGTGGCCAGCGAGTGTATCTATATATATATATATATATCCAAACACAATGAAAAAAGAGGGCCAAATAGGCTCCACAAATGTCCAACTCCAAATAAATTCCTTTGTATGGATTTTTTATGATTATTTTGTGGGGTCTCTTTTGTTTGTATCTTTTTGATATTGAAAAGATAATATATTTTATATGGATTCCAGGTGTATTTTGGTTATAATTGAGAACGCTGTTTTGTCTCCATCACAATTCAACCATCGCCAACCCGCATTCACCCCTCTCGATTCCCCATTCTCTGCATTCACCATTTATTTATCTTTGCATTCCTCTCCACATCCCTTCACTCATTCTCTCTCTCCATCCTCTATTCACTCCCCTCCACCCCTCTATTCACTCTCCTCCACCCCTCTATTTGCTGTTCTCCACCTCTCTTTACCTCTCCATTAACCATTTCTTTATAGGTTCGCTTGGTCCCTCTTCCTATCTTCTTTATCCCCGTTCCCCATCTCCCAATTCCCAATCTCTTTCCATCCCTCATTCACACCGCTCCATCTCCCCATTCACCATCTCTTTGTCCTTCAACTCAACATTTCTTCATTTCTCCGCTCACCCCTCTGCACCTCACTTTCGCAGCCACTCTCATCCTCTATTTCCCCCATTTTCATCCTTTCATCCACCATTTCTCTCTTTCTGCCCCATCTCCACCCCCCCCCCCCCACTCTAGAAGGCCTCTAGAAGTGATGAACCCCAAGGCAAAAAAAGGAATTAAAATTTGTGGTTTTCAAATTAAATGATAGTTGTCGAGAAATCTATGAAAATCCAGTAAGTGGAGGGATGGATTAAGCTTTATCATCAGAAACACAAGGAAGTGCTAAATTGGTACAGCGGCAGGCAGCGGCGGGGGTGCTTTTGTATCTTAGGAGGAGGAAGGACATCAGAAAATGTTGTTAAATTGAAGTGTTGGCGTGATCATTAACGAGGCAGTTTTTGGTCGATTGGAAAATCTTCACTTTTCATTATAAAGGGCCGAGCCCAGTCAGTTTCTCCTGCATGATGCGCAGTCAATGGACGGAGATTCCTCGAAGGTCATCTCACTGATCAAAGCACCAGTTCAGACCCACTTGTAGGTAAAGCTCATTGAGGTCGGTCCTTCATAATACAAAAAGTTGGCGAGTTGAGATATTCCCAAAACACCCAATGTTTAACACATCTGGCATCTCCCAAAATCCAGTAATCAGTTGATTATCCCCAAATATCAGTCCCCCAGCCTCTGGTTTTCCAGACATACGGACCCAAAGGCTCGAAAGAAAGAAGGATATTTAATTTTCCAATGGCACCTACCTGTGATCCCAAAATTTATCTCCAAAACCTACGCCACTTTGCATGGCCAAAAGGACTGAAGCTTATTGAAAAATGAATATTCTTGTGACACTGGTTGTTGGCCGATATCTAATGCCCACTTTTATTTATGAGGCTAAGTGCCGTCACACTATGAGGTCCAAGGACCCGTCCAGGTAGTTGCTTTAGGCTGATGATAGAGTAAATACGAGGACCGAGTCCTCAGAACAAGTGCCAAGCTTTACCTGTAATGTGGATGTTGGCGTGGTGCCCCGTCCATGTTCCGCCCATTTCTCGGTAACATTCTGATAAATATTTACATTGTTTACTCTTGAGGTACGCGGTAACAGGTATTTGTTACAGGAAAGTCATCCCGTTGAACTCAGCCTACGATGTTGAAACACAGTTTCACGTTTACCTTCATTCGACTCCAAGAACCCTTCTTCTCACCTGGCCACAGCTTCGTCCATCTCTCCAGATTTCTCTTCCAACTGGGGGCAGTTATCCAAAAATGTATATATAAAATGTACATAAAACACCTATTCTGCATGATTCTCAACTTTTATAACCTTTCTCCAGATCTTGAACAACCACATCCATACCCTATGGGTTTCCCACTAACCTACGAATGTTGATGGCTCCCTGTTCTAGTTCTAGGTAAAGAACCTACTGGATCAGTAAGTTCCGGATGAGTTAATTCGCAGCATGGGCCCGTCTACTGCCTGTCTATACACCGTTCATATTAATATTTTGGATTAATGGAATTTTACATCCAGAAACATAAATTCCATAATAAAAGTTGATGTTCCCAGCAGGTGGGGCGCCAAACTTTGCCAAACTCTATCCATGCCTTCTCTTTACCAAGTTCTCCCGCGTTCCTGACCCTTTTTGCGGAATTATCTCACGTAAGAATTTATGTTAAACGAAGTTTCAACTTTTTAAGGAGCTGTAGGTTCCTGGCTTCCTTAATCTTCAGGTTGAAAGCAAATACCCCAATGCAGAAAGGGCGCATGACACATGGGGCGTTCGTTTGTAGAGGAGGTTGTGATAAGATTGCCGGTGCCCTGCACAGCAACCATTGTGTTGCATGTTCTGGATCAGGTATCACACAGCGGAATGGCACAGACCCAAAGTTCAAAGGATTCTGGAAACAAACATTTGGAGAAGTGTCGCACAGAGAAGAATGAGTGCAAAAGAAGAATGAGCGCAGGACGTCGCATTAAAATCTAGAAAGAAAGTCCATCTTTTAGTTCGGTGAGCTTTCTGGATGATAAATTCCATCTACGCATCTTCATAGTTCTGGACTGTCTGCCAGCTGATAGATTTTAGTGTTGCCATCTGCTGGTGAAATTGTGCAAGTGTGCTTATCATTGGCATCCTTAGCCTTTTATATATATAAGAATCCAATTTTTTGACCAATTAATACACAATAATGATGTCATTCATTTAGAAGATTAATGTTGGTTAATTAGAGAGTTTAATTTATAAACATATGTTGTTTTTATACACATTATTGGGGCTTTTAGGGCTGTAGAACCCTGCGATCCCCTCATACCCAGCAAACATTCTGACCTCCTAGAAAAGACAGAGAGTATCAAGGGAGGAAATAGGGGTTTTGGCTTCAAAAGCGGGGCTGATCATCCTTTAAAGGGACATTTGGGAATTATGCTGTCAGTGATGGGAGTGACAAAGGGCCATTGGAGCACAGGAGTGATGGGAGTGATAAAGGGCCATTGGAGTACAGGAGTGATGGGAGTGATAAAGGGCCATTGGGACACAGGAGTGATGGGAGTGATAAGGGGCCATTGGGACACAGGAGTGATGGGAGTGACAAAGGGCCTTTGAAACACAGGAGTGATGGGAGTGATAAAGGGCCATTGGAACACAGGAGTGATGGGAGTGATAAAGGGCCTCTGTACGCCTATGAAGAGATTCCATTAAAAAGCAGCCGTTTCCAGCTACAATAGTCCTTTACAACATTAACCCTATCTGCGCTGGATTTCTGATCCTTTTCCTGTTATTTTAATGGACAAAATGTGCTTTTCTTTTAAAAACGAGGACATTTCTAAGTGACCCCAAACTTTTGAACGGTCGTGGATAGATAGATTTTTAGTTAAATAAATAGGAATTTCCGTGTCTGCTGCAATAATTATCTCCATCATTTACTCTGCCAGCCATTTCTTCAGAAGTCAATCTAATCCGTGTCAGCTAAAGGATATTAAATCATTTCTGCAAACTGATCCGCCCCGTGCTGAGCGCGAGAAAAATGATTTATATTCGTATTAATCTGACCAGATTTCTTAAATGCTTTATTTATTTTGAACTTGAAAGCGAACCAACAGGAAGGATATATTATAATTAAAAACATATTTTAAACGATTATGATCACCTTTTTGCTATCTGCTTTGCGCTGGAGCTTCCGTTACTTATTATTATTTGTTTTAGAATTTATATAGAAATATAAGGGGGGGAAATCGTGTTTTTTGGTATTTTTATGTGATCAGTTTCATCCGGCATCTATGGATAACTTCATTTTTCCTGAATAAAATTTTTATATGGTTGTCAATTTTCATAATGAAATCGGGACCAGAAAGTGGGACAAGGTAGAGTTCGGCAGGACAGCGGAATGGGGTGGCAAAATCGGGACTGTCCCGCACAAAGCGGGAGAGATGGGAGACATCTAGATCCCAAACAGCTACCTGCATGGAGTTAATCCTTTTTTATACCTCTTTAAAAGAATATTAACCCCTTAATGACAAAGCCCGTACATGTAAAATGCATTGTCCTCAAGGGGTTAAGCACCTTGTAAAAGGATGGATTTAACCCTTTGTGTATGGCATGGTTTTCAGTGCCCTTGCAGTGAGACAAAATACACGAAATACAAAGTGTTAAAAGCGGGGCAGTCAGTAGGAACATTCTACCGGTTGCTATGGTAATAGGAGAAATGTTTTAAATGACTCCAAGTATGAGCCCCATATACGGAGTGCCCATCAAGGGGGCAAATGCGACTACGGTGGGCTTCACTAGCGGCTGATGGACTCCCGGAATGGTTTTTAATTTGTGTCTCCGGATAGAGTGTTCTGGAATAGTAGATAAAGCCTCTCCCCACCGCAAGTGTCAGCTCTGTCGCTCTTCCTGTGGTGGGAAATTGCACGACATTTTCGCCGTGACTCTGGGCCGAGGGGAAAGCTCTTCCTCTTCCCTTTCCAAAAAAGTCACAAAAAAAACGAAATAATGCGCATGTTTTTATTTAGAATATAATGGGGGGGGGGTTGGGATGAAAGAGAAAGATGAGAGATGAGAATGAAGGACGGGATAACAGGGAGAAACGGCTGGGGGGTAACAAAGACGTCACGGCCGAGAAATAAGGGGAAAATGCGAAATACGTATAAATGGTTTTGCAACAGAAAGTTACTTAATGTGACAGCCGCCCAAAAACTACAAGCAGAAAATGAACGGTGAGAAAGAAGCCCGAAAAACTCTTTATTTATTTATTTATTTCTTTTAATAGTCACCTGTTTGTTTTCACCAAAAAAAACCACAAAAAATATAAAGAAAATACGTGAATTTATATATATATTATTCTGTTTTAATTTAAATATTCAACAACTTTGTGCTTCATCTCCGTGAGCAAGTGTGAGGGTGAGCTACAAAATGTGACTTTATACTTAACAACAAGCCTGTGACATCTGAACGCATATGACATCATACACGGCTCTGACCCACATCAAACGGGTGATGGCATTACACTTACCTAACCAAATAAAAAGAAAGGGGGCCCCTTGTATGTTTTGTGGCCCTGGTGATGCTGCAGAATAAATCAGATGCCTCCCTGGTGGTTTTGCGTGATGGATAAGTATCTGCCTGTACTTCTCAGCAATGAGGAGACCATTCATTCTGACCAAATCCCCAACTCCATTTGCAGAAATGCAGCCCCATCTTGCGAGGAACGTCCGCCATGCTTCACTGTTGCCTGCACTCATTCTTGTCCCGCTCTCCAGCCCTTCGGCAAACGGCCTTCTTTTACAGCCAAATAATTTTTTTGACTCATCAGTCCGGAGCACCAGCTGCCATTTTTCTGCACCCCAGCTTCTGTTTTTTTGTGAATAGTTGAGTCGCTTGGCCATGTTTCCACGTCAATGGCATGGCTTTTTGGCTGCAAGTCTTCAATGAAGACCACTTCCGACCAGACTTCTCCAGACAGTAGACAGATGTACACCATTTTTTCACACCTGCCTAAAACTTCTGCACAGTAATCTACTATTTAGATCATTAGGTTCCATGAAAGGGCCGAAAAAACATATCTCATTTTACGTTGTGATTGTGTATTATAAAATGAAATAACATGGACAGAATTGGGATGTCACAACCACTGAACACATTATCCTCTTCCTTTGGGGAAGGAACAGCCGGCAGCCAGGACTATGCCGTCACATATGTGACTGTTGGCAGCTACGGGTGAATTGGAAGATCGCCTCAGAGCCCTTTTTGTTGCAGGACAAGCTCGACGGTGTAGGAATGCTTTTCACAATTTAGTAAATGAACCCCAGTGATCCGGCGAGAGAGAGACAGCTAGCACTCAATGCCATGGATTCGTTCTGTTGACTTGGTTGTGTGGTTTTGGAATCTGAGCACCGGCTTTAGAAACGTGACAGCCCTGTGTACACAGCCGTATCGGAGCCGTATCGGAATACCTTGGCAGTAAACAAACATCTCTGGAGAATAAAACTCGATACCCCCGTGCCACCTCTGTGCCCAGCACCTTTTTGGAGTTGTTTCTAGTTGACCGCTCTCAGTTAAGAGAGGGGTTGAGCTGCGTGGGACCTGCCTCTCTCCCTTTTTTTGCCATTAATAGAAATATAAACAGGAATCTCTGTCAACTTTTGTAACTGGACTAGAGGGCAAGATGGAGGAAGCCCTACACGAAACACGTATATCGTAGAGCATAAAGGTGACAGCCCCAAACAAAATGGAAGACATAGTCAGTTTGATCATGTCTCCGTCTGGTGGCTTCCGGTCTGCGATTCGAAAAAATATGTCTGTATTTAAGACAGAAAATACCCCAAAATAGGAAATTTGAAATATTTCCAGATATAACTAATTATACATTATACAGGGCCATCCAAGCGCTTCCTGCAGCAGAAGTGTATGAGGGACGGACCTTCATAATGGATAGTGAGGTCAAGGAGTTAAAGTCACAACTCTCCTCCTGGAGCCCATCTCCTGCATAGGCAGAAGAGGACCTCATGGCCAGCTTGGCCCCTATGGGTCGCCTATATAGAAGGGCTGTAATGCACACAATTATGTGTCTCTGTACTAAAAGTCACATTGTTTAGCCTCATTAATGTGTCCTAACTGCCCCGCGGGAACAGACTGGGCGATCCATTTGGGAATGGCCAACCCCAAGCAGCTAGAGCACCAGTGGAGGTTCATCTTATCTCAGCCACCGAGCCACCGAGCCACCGAGCCACCTCCCAGGGCCAAAAAAACACAAAATGTTGACCTAATAACAAAAGGTTCTCCCTGTGAGATCTCAGCACTTCCCAGTAATCCCATTATCTGGGGCTGGGTAGATTTATAGCCCAGTGAGTCACGGGAGGAGTTATTGTAGCATAATTATTGTTTAATTCTGTAGAAACTATCTGTACCTTTTCTACCGACCGCCTCATTCCAAATTAGCATTTTGAATGGGAACACTATTGGTTTTATAATCCTTTGTGACTATAAGCACGGCATTAGGCGATGGTTTACACCAGTGCGCAAACAGTGCTATGTTGCTATGACGACATCTCTTGAATTGAAAGGTTTAATATTTATTCTTCTTTCCCAGTTACTCGAATTCCGATGCCGCGTTTTAATACACTTTGCGACCGACTTTAACTGTTTGCTTCCAACAAAGATCATTAATTCATAAAAAAAATCACAACGCGGGTATTCTACTGCATCTCTAGAGCTGCAGCTTCCCCCTTAGGATTTTTTTTTTGTTTGCAGGTTGAACAAGCACTTGTTATTGAATGGGACACTTTATTCTAGCCAACCTTTATATCATTATACAGTACGTGAATATGTTTGCACGGGTTTCTAAGATACGTGCTTTATCTAAGATCATAATGCATGGCAAAAAAGAGAATTAACCCTCAAATGCCTGCTGTCACCCCAGTTTATCTTACGCTGGCACGCAGCGTTAAATGCAAAAAAAAAAAAGGAAAACATGTTTTACGTGCGTGTAATCCAAAGGCGTGTGTTGGCAGCCAAGCGTGTGCTGTGACTCCTGAACCTGCCACCGCCTGCCATGTGTATGCATGACACCGTTTGGTGAGGGGGGGTTTTGAAGCTCTGCGTGTGTCCCTCGTACATCTCTCACGATACTTCATGTTCTCCATGGCAATTTTCTCAAACGGGGGGAAAATGAAAAAAAATACATGCCCCCCCTAAAAAAGATAATATCATTATTATTGTTATAATAATATAATAATACATTTAGAAAAAACAACAATAATAATAATAATAATAGAAACAACAATAATAAAAACAATAATAATAATAAAACTAATAATAAAAATAATAATAAAAATAATGCAAAAAATAGTAGTAATAAATACAATATATTCATAACATAGCTAATATTTTTTTTAGCTCCCATATTCTTGTTTTAATAATTTTTCTTAATTTTTAAATTGGCAAAAGAAACCAAAGTATCGACGTTGATACCGTACATAGGTGAAATTAGCGGGGGATGAGACAGCTAGGGGCATATTACAATTACCCCATGTATGCAATGCCATGATGCAGTACTGGGATTGCTGGGAGTACTGGGATGGCCGCTGGGCAATGTTCCTGTTACATAAGCTCTTGTGACCTCGGATGTCCCTTCTTCAAATGGAATCTGTGAGTTTATGTCAGTGTGTACGGAGATCGGTGTCGGAATCCTCAGGGTGGAGTGTGTATGTTCTATATATTCTAATTTAAATGTATCGGGCACCCAGCCCTGTTATGTAAAGAACGATGTCCAGGCTGAGTTAGTAATTAGGATAATGAGCGGTTATGGGAAAACGCTGAGGTTGCGACCTGACCGGCTATGAGGTTGCCCCCGCGGGGTATAAATGCCATCGCTTGGCGGTAGCGGGGCGGCTGGCACCCCGACTGCCCGTACCAAGCACAAAAGAAACGCAATTGCAATCTCCAGGCTTTAACAATCAAAGCTCCGTCACATTTTAATCCTGATTAAGCGCACATATTTCATCCAGGACACATTGTTCCTTGGCAGGAGTTTGTGTTTGACAGGGAGGGGTGCCGTCCGCTGTGTGTATATGGGGTCTGGCACTTACAGCGTACGTTACCTGCTACTAGACACTGATTTTATATACCGTATATATATATATAATATAGAGTTAATAGTCTGTTAACCCTTTGCAGGGCCTCCCACTGCAACGATACATTCTATAGGACTGTATGGGAGTAACGAGTTATACTCGTTATGCTCTTTTCCTTGGCAAGAGCGACATTTGTTCCATCGTTGGGTGAGGAAGGGTGAAGGTGGCCGTGCCATGTAAGGACACAGAGGATCACCGGGCCCCAAGCTTCTTCTTCTGGGGCCACACTCCACGAAGGAATATGTAGCCATAGCTCCCTTGGTAAAGCCAAGGGACGGACAGAGCTTCTTTGTTGGTTCCCCTCTGAAGTGAAGCCTTCATTTGGAAGTGAGATCCAAAAGTCCCGTCAATAGCTTCTCCTTTCACTTAAAACTTAGTAAACTAAGACAATAGATTCAGACCCCTCTGTTCCTCAATTGGTTTGTACCATGAGCACTTCCTGTCTGCAGTGTGAGCAAGGAGTGCTTCCTGTACGAGGGAGCTTGTCTGTCTCAGAGATATTAGAGACGCAACCTGGTCTGCAAACAACAACGCCACTGGGGGGGAAATCTGTGTCTACATCGCAAACGGCATTACCTGTCGCTACGCCTGTGTCCAGGGGCATAACATAAGGGCAGGCAGCGACATATCCCAGGCCCAGACGGACTAGGCCTAGGCCTTGCGCGGCAGGTCCCGGAGGGCAGCAGTCCCCCTGGTACACAACTAGGGGCAGGTCGCTTTCTCCCATAGATTATTATAGATGTTATTAATATACTGAATGATATATATATTATATAATATAATATTATTATAGATGTTATTAATATACTGAATGATATATATATTATATAATATAATATTATTATAGATTTTATTAATATACTGAATGATATATATATAAATAATATAAGATTTTATTACTGTAATATAGCTGCAGGCTGTTATCTCCATACACTTTGATGACCGTATCGCGCACGTCAGGAATGATCTGCTGGGTTTGTTCTGTGATTTGTAAAGTTGGGCAGCGATTGGAAGTTGTGACTCACTTTGGCCTGAAATATTACTGGTGTTTGTACAATGAATTTGTGCATTCATATTATATTTAAATATCTATCGTGCGAAGTGATGAGATAAACCCTCGGCATGGATGCTTCAAGCCCAGATCCATGACAGAAATAAACGACATCATCGATTTAGAATCTGATGTAACAGAGAGACCTGCTTTAACATCATACATTTATGCCAATGCAGTGTTTGCCTCAGTGCCGTTGCCCCAATCTCGGGGTCTCAGCAGCCTGGCGCAAAAGGTGGAAGCCGCAGGGAAACGGTTAAATCCCCCCAATAAAGAGTGTAAGCCCCTAAAAACCTCCAGATATTTAAACAGTTTAATAAAAATATTTTTTAAAAATAAAAAATAAAATAAAAATGAAGGATTAAATAAAAAAATAACATAAAATGCTTTAAGCATTTGGTACAAACAAGAAATTCTAAAGGTTTTAAAACTAAAAGACCATGGGGCTCATACACGCAAATATACTTTTAGAACAGAGGGGGCGCCACTCCGGAGCAGACTTCAGATACAGGAATATATGGGGATACAGAAAAAGGGAACCAAGGTCCAAAGCGATTAAAAGTGACAAGAATCAAGTATAATTTTATACTTAAGAAATTTATATTTCACTTATCTTTTGGGTGAAAAACATAAATTTTTTTGCCCTCCAAACTAGCATTATACAAACTCTTTGAAACCAAGAAACTCCAAAAAAAGGATTAGAAACTTTTAAGAACTTTTTGGAAATGGAAAATGATTCTGATCGGTTTCAACCTCCAGCAACAAAGTTCTGTCCTTAAAATAAATGCATCCCCCAAACTTTTATTTTCCGGCCGATTCAGAACCCGTTAAAATTGGGGTGGAATTGGGGTGGAGGTCAATGAGATGACCTTTCCAGACAGGCATGGAGAGCATGAAAGGAAAACTCTAAGCAACAAGATTTGATTATTAAACCATAGGATCGGTGGTAATGAGGTCATTCTTAGACATCTGAGTGGTTACACGTATTTTATGGGGATCTCTACCCCTTCAGAACCCTCATGGATTAAGGATTCTACTAACCAATGGCTGAACGGATCAAGCAATATTATTCATCGTACGTTGGAGAATGCGGCTGCCATATACATTAAAGTGCGTATGATGGATGGAGGGCCACCCTTTTTCACAATGGGATTGTTTGTTTTTTTTAGATCCCCCCCATTCTTCGGATAGAATCTGTGTCACAGGCGTTTAAGGGGTTAATAGTCGTAGAGTCTATGGCTTTAATGGTGCCAACCATGTTTATTGAATGGATGTAGGAGATGATTACAGAGGCCAAACATCAGTAGTTTTGCCCTCCTGCTCTTGTGCATTGGGTAGCAACTTCTTCCTTCTGCCTTTTGTCTCGCTTCCCGACCCTGTAACCCTCGCTCCACACACTCCCCATCTCTCGGCATTTCATCTAGAAATATATTCCACGCCGCAGGCCTCCTAACTGCCCCATTCCATGAAAATACCAAAAATGCATAAATGCTAAATTTAACTTTCATAAAATGTCAAAGGCTGTGCAGCATTAATTAAAGTCCTACGAGTAAGAAGGGGGAGCCTGAATATAGTGACACTGAGCTCTAAAGGCCCCTAGGTAATCACCCCGGGATTGAACTGTATGTAGGAAGCGTATACAGGTGCAGCCTATTCTTTTTGGGGTGGCTCTGCCTCACCTCTTAACAATGAGCCCAACAAATAAGGTATATCGGAACATGATAGGGTGACCACAGAAGCCATTTTTTCCATGGTAGTCCTGCATTTCACATGTTGCTGATGGACACATGTAAAGTGCTGCCCCCTGCAGCATGTGGGATGTATAACAGTAATTCATTGTTTTGTGTGAGGTTATACATCCCACATACTGCAGGGGGCAGCACTTTTTACACGCGCAGCTCAGCAGAATGTAAAATGTATGTATATTCTGGAAAAATGGCCTAGAACAGAAAATCAGGGGTCTGATCTATCACCCCCCAAAAAATGATGGCTCCCTCGTCAATGCATTTATATGAAAAGAATAAAAAGCAGGGGTTTACGGCTTCAAAGTGAATTTGTCAGGTTTTCCATATACTAAATCTTAAAATTCTGTATTGGAAACCCACCTAAGCGTATAGCATAGGAGCTCAGGATTATTCCTCCCCATTGACTTCTCTCTCTTCCATTGTTGAGTTGCTGGTTGTTGATGATTGATTAAGGCGGCCTTTTTAAAGGTGGGGAGGAGAAGGGAGAGAACTTCGGGACAGTATTATTATTATTATTTATTGTTTTATATAGCCCCATCAAATTCCGTAGCGCTGCACAATGGGTAGACAGGGCACAACAAGTAGTATGTAACATAACAATTTGATTTACAGAAACAACAGGTGAGGAGGGCCCTGACCCAACGAGCTTACAATCTAGAGTAAATTAGATAATACTGGCTCTGCCACAGGCTGCCACCTAAGTAATACAAAAAGCTTTAGGTAGATTTAATAAATGAATTCAGTTATTGCTGCAAATATGTCTTTTACGGGAACTAGGATGATAAATAGCACTGGTTATAGCAGGCGGGTTTGCGCAGCCACACACAGCATGGGTGATTATTCTGTGGCTGCAGCGTTTACCATCAATGTGATAAAAATAAGATATTCTCCTGCAGATCCATAGTGGCTAAAAATATCCGCTGTAAAAATCTAATGCATATTAATAATATATCCACCCATTTGCTACATGTATTGCATCAGCTGCGTATCGTCAGTGCAGTGCTACATTATGTCCAGCAGGTGTCAGTATAGGGAAAAATCAGTCCTGCCCATAACAAAGATGGCAGGTCAGTGTTAAAGCTACCTAGCAGGCTAGGGGCTTTGATTGCCAGTGTTGTGCGCATTACACTAGGGATTTTGTCTCATTCCCTTGTGGTCCTTCGGAGACGGGTAATGCCGAAACCTCCTTGAAGTTTGTTCACCGAAGTGGAAATTTCCGGAAGAGTTGAATATTTCAGTTCCATACCTCCAAAATTCTGCTGTAGAGCTTAGGAGAGAGTGTCAATCAAACTGGCAGCACTACTGTGCATGCGCAGTATGCTTTCTCGATGGGGCAGCTTGGCAAAATCAGTACTGTCCCACGGAGAAAGTGGGACAGTCGGCAAGAATGCTATTCTACCAGTATGTTATGGTTTGATATCCTTGCTTGAATGCAGGTGACTAAATTAAGTGAAACTTTAAATAATGACAAGTCAAGGTTTGCTTCAGGCTGGGTATTAGAGCCGTTTGTGTAACACATCTTGCGAGTCGCTACATAGAATCTTCATGACGGGCTATTAAAGGGTTAATATTCCAAGAGTCTCTTTTAAAAAGTTTCCAAGCAAGTCTTTGAATGTATGCGATCTGTTATTATTCATTAAAATAATCCACTGTATATAGCGTTACTTTACCTACAGTAAGGCTGCATACGGAGATCAATGAGTTACCGTGAAAGGTTCCTTGAGACAATAATGAATAATATTACGGGGCATCCGAGTCACAAACAGCCAATAATACGGTAAGTTCTCCAAAATATTGCCCATTACACAAAAACATAAAGAATCCCGTCGAGGTTCACTCCATAGTGGCTGCAGATTCGCTGTAACACCACTAGGTGGCACTAAAACCTTATTTTCATGCCTTAGATGCCTTCAGAAGGCCAGTTTGCCCATATTACTATTATTACTATTATTATTTTGTATTATTATTATTTATTATTAATATTATTATTTATTATTATTTTGTATCATTATTATTATTTATTGTCTTATATAGCGCCATCATATTCCGCAGCGCTGTACAATATTTACCCCGCAGGCTGTGAAATCTTAACCCAAATATTACACAACATAAAAAACATAGAAATTGTGGTGATATTGGCTTTAATTTATATAATTAACCATTTGCATCCTCGACCCCCGATGAGGATATTTGAGATTTTTTGGACAAATGTGGTTTAATCTAGAAGCCTGTCGCAAGGTGTAGAAGGGGGGGGTGATGTGTTTTGTAGGGCCACGGGTCCCCAAGCATCTTCTTCTGGTGCCACATTACCCAGAGATAAGTAACCCCTTCCTTACCTTCATGGCAAAGGAGGGCTGGGTCTTCGAGGTTCCTTCTTCTTCAAGCGGGAGAAGGAGCCAAACACCAAACCCTCCCCCCAAAAAAACAATTCAGGGACCCTTCGTACAGAGCTGTGGCGTATGATGGCGCTATATAATAAAAAAAATAATAATATAATTAACATCATCTTTTATTTATATAGCACCAGCAATCCCCACAGCGCTTCTTGCAGTCCCTACATTCAAAAGGGTCTGACAAAACTAGAACCGACAGAACAAGACAAGTGGGCTTGGCTCACAAGCTTACAATCTAGGGGACATAAAGTGTTTATATATGAGCATTAGCTCCATGAGGAGAGACGGGTGGAAACGAATAAGAGACAAGCTTAGTGAGACAGACAGTCAGTGACAGAGACCGTCAGGGTTAGTGGGGAGACACAGACAGTTGGGGAGAGACAGACAGAGTTAGTGGTGGAGAGAGACAGACAGAGTTAGTGGTGGAGAGACAGTCAGTCAGTTGGGGAGAGACAGTCTGCGCTCAGTTAATATCAGCCAGCCCTCCTCCCCTTTCTTTTACCTGTCCCTCCCTTTCTGTCTGCCTTTCTCCTCCCTCTCTCTCTCTCTATCCCTCCCATTCTGTCTTTACCTCTCTCTCATTCCCTCTTCCTAACCCTCTCTCCCCTCATCTTCTCTTTCTCTCATCTCTTCCTCCTTTTTCACATTCCTCTCCTCTTTTACCTCTCCCTTCCATCCCTCCTTCTTACTTATCCCTTCCCTCCCTCTCTCTGTCTCTCCCTCCCTTTCATTCTCTTCCTCCTTCTCTTTCTGTCCCTTTTTGTACTTTCCCTCCCCTCCAGCACTCGTCCCCTCCCTTTCTCTCTCTCTCCATCCCTCTCTCTGCCCTCCTTCTTTCTCTCCCCCCTCCCCGTGTCTGGGCTGCTGCTCTCCTCCCATTCAGACTTCTGTCCCGGAAGGTAACCCAGCCCTGCAGGAAGTAGAAGGGGCTCCTCCTCTATCTGTCTGTGCCCCCCTCCATCTGACAATTCTCTCCCCCTCCCCAGCCGAGGGCCACTGACAGGGGGTGACCCCCAGAAGAGAGGAGGCGCGGAGCGTGAGAGACACCAGGCGGGGAGCCAGGGTGAGGAGGGGACGTCAAAAAAGGGGGGGAGGAAAAAGTGACAGCTCCAGACAGACAGATGTTCAAACAGGCAGATCCTGACAGACTGACGTACATGTCAATACAGACAGCAGCACGCATAGTGACAGCCGGGCACGGAGACAGCCGGTATAAGGAGACAGGCGATATAAAGAGACAGGAGGTATAAAGAGACAGGCAGTATAAAGAGACAGCCGGGCACAGAGACAGGCGGTATAAAGAGACAGCCCGGCACAGACTGACACACGCAGAGACGCCTACGAGCAAACGTGCACACGGAAAAACTGACGGGTACATGGAGAGACAGGCTTGCTGCGGTCTCGTATGGGCATGGGATAACAGCCACACATGCAAAAACGTGACTTTAGACGGACATCCCGGTGAACACGCGTGTTTTACTTGGCCGCGTTATGTCGTCTGTGCCGTGTACAGCGAGGACGAGAGTTTCTTAACACGTCGGGCAGTAACGGGCTGTCATACGAGAGAGACGCACAGATACATAGAGACAGACACATGGATGTCTAAGGACAGACAGAAACGTATATACAGCCAAACCGAGACTTCACATTTATTTATATAGCGCCAGCAGGCTCCGTAGCGCTGTACACATAAAACAGAGAGGCAGACATCTGGCTGCGTGAATATAGACACCTGGACACAGAAAGACAGACACGCGTGTGATGGCGTGTACTGCCGTGTGATAATATTGTAACCTGTTGTGCTCGGACTACACAGAAAGCTGTGACTCTCTGGTCGGAGCCGGACGCGGCCCCTGGGGGTCGATGGCCACGGCTTCCAAAATCCTCACTGGATAAACCGTCCGGGCTTCCTATCTGTACAAAATGTGAGGTCATATTCTCAAACCGGGGGTCCGAGACTCTGACCTCTGAGGTTAGATCTAACATAAGGAAACTTTACTTTACTAGGAGGGTAGTAGATAAGTGGAACAGCCTCCCAGCAGAAGTGGTGGAGGGTAATACAGTGAGGGTATTAAACATGCATGGGATAGACATACAGCTCCTGAATCTAAGACGAGACCAACGACTGATTAAGGTTACAGCAGGAGAAACGGGCTACTAGACGGGGGCCGGATGGGGCCAATCTGCCGGCAGATTCTATGTTTCTGCATTCACTTGCACTCATACACTGTTACCTTCACACTCCGTGACTCACATTCCCAACGCAAAACATCGCGATTCCCACTCACACAGAAACCCCACTCACACCGTGAGTCTGGGACGGCCACTCAAAGCGTCTCTCACGGCAAACATAAGGGCTGATTGGCTCAATATTTTATCTTTTAGTCTCAAGATGGCATCGGACTTGGGCAGCAGCCTGACCTCCATAGACTGGCTCCCACAGCTCACCATCCAGGCTGCCATGAAGGGGACGCAGGGCAGCGGCGGACGTAAAGGTCCAGGGTCCCCCACCGATCCCAACGCCATGCTGACAAAGGAGGAGGCAGCGGCCCACCGCGACGGAAAGCCCCCTTACAGTTACGCCAACCTCATCCAGTACGCCATCAACTCGGCACCTGCCAAGCGCATGACTCTCAGCGAGATATACCGCTGGATCTGCGATAACTTCCCCTATTACCGCAACGCTGGCGTCGGCTGGAAGGTGAGGAAAAAATGTGGGGCATCACGGGGGCAAAAGAGACAGCCGGGGTAGGATTATGGGCTCTTTTAGAGAAGTCATCATGCCGCGGTTGGTACCAGTGGTGGAGAAGGACAATAATCCTTGCGGTGGGGTCAACATGATGTCCGGTGGAAACATGAGGGGATATACGATCGGGAATGAGTTCTTCTGCCGAGCCGCCATCTTGCTTCTGAGAGGTCATACTGATACTTTATTATTTTCTTTTTTTCTCCCCAGAATTCCATTCGCCACAATCTGTCTCTAAACAAATGTTTCAGGAAAGTTCCTCGTCCAAGAGATGACCCGGGAAAGGTGAGGGGGGCTTCAGTACAATCCAATTTAAATATGGGGTGTTGCGGACCCGGAGCCCCCTGTCAGGAATGGTGGGCTTCTGACGAGCCCCGCTCACGAGTTTACATTCATAAAAGGAACGATATGGGTAATTGAGACAAAATCAGGTGGAAAACACGGAATAACGACAGATATATTTGTTTCCCAGGGCTCTTACTGGATGATTGACAGCTGCCCAAAAGAAGATATAAACCTGCCCCGACGGAAGAGACAACACCCTGACGATGAGGTAACCAGCTCCGGTGCTGTTGGTTCCCTTGTGGAGGGGGCTGCTCTTTTGGGTGGGATCAGACAGATACGTCGATGGAGCTCTTTCCTCTGTCATGGCACACGAGAGCTAAGACTCGAGATGCCCCCGAGGTGGGGGACGCGCTGTAGGACGGGTTATGAAGCAGCTGTCCATTCTTGGTTGAGCTTCTCAAGTTTGTTTTACCTTCACCCTTCCTTCCTTGGCCGCATGGCGATAATTAGAAGTAACGCGTAGATTAGCGTAGGACAAGGGTGTCCAACCTGCGACCCTCCAGCTGCTGCAGGACTACATCACCCATAATGCTCTTTCAGCTAAGGGGCTGGCTGAGGAGTATGGGAGATGTAGTCCTGCAGCAGCTGGAGGCCCGTGGGTGGGACGCATCTGGCGTAGGGGCTCCCAAAAATCACCCTCAAGAAACGCTGAGCATCCTCACCGGGTTTAGTAGATAATCTGTGGGAATCGTCCGTGGATTAAGATTATTTGATGAGGATATTCCTTGGTTTTTGATCCGGTTCTTCGACCTTTCATCGTGGCCGGGTTCCAATTACCTGAATATCAACGTTCTAGAACTATAATCGCCCTTATTGTAAAAGTTTTCTGAAAAATATTGTTTATTTCTGATACGACCCAGAAGTTTTATGGATTAAATCGGGTTTTTGGTGGTGACGTGCACCCCGAGCGGTATTTCTGATGGGGCCAGAGGGCACTTCACCGGATATTAAAACCAGAAGAGTTTCTGGGACCTGGGGGGGTCCATCATTGTTAGAATTTGTCATGAACAGTACTTTTTTTGGAAAGAAAAGATTAAGTAGTTTCTTTTGTTAAGAGGAACTGTAGCTGTGAGCCGATAGTTAAGAAGATCTGTATTAATCCTCTTGGTTAAGGCGATCTATTGGATTTATCCTTAGGGGATCTGCCGCGGTAATCGTTGGTTGTGGGAGGTCTTGTTAAGAGGATCTATAGGAATCCTTCCTTGCTGATGATCAGATTTAGGAATAATTCCTTGGTTGGGATGATGGGTGGGAGTTATCTCTTTTGTTGACATGATGAATGGGAGTCATCCCTGGGTCACATGATCCGAGACAATCACCCCGTTGGTAATTTATATTTTTTTGGCAGCTCTCCCAGGATTCCACTGAGCAGGATGTCAATAAAAGCCCCGCCAGTGCAACCAGCGAAGTGTCTTTACCCCCGGAAGCCGTCCAAGGACATCACATGGAGAATAACTCCCCGCTCCCCAGCTACAGCCAGGTGAGTGGGGGGGGATCTTCGGAGTGCGGGGCTTCTGTGGGTTTGGAACACAAACTGACATTTTTTAGAGTCTTTTCCACTTAAAATGATAATTTTCTTAATTAGAGCGATCCCTCTTGGGAACATCACTCTTTGGGGAGCCCCCATAGAAATTCTGATTTTTTTTGAGTGCCACAACTGATTCCCCCCCCCCCATCATGCATGGCTTGGTTTTTTTTTATTATTGGTATAAAATGAATTTTTATGGTGGTCCCAGAAGAGACGGAAACTTATTAATATGTATTTTTTTTTACCATTAATAGACAATTAATTGCTCTTATTTTTTTATTATTAGTATTAATAAAAATATGAATTGCGATTGTGCCTATTTTAGCATTTTGCTCTCGAGCTGTGTTTAATAACCGGTATTATCTGTTATTATCTTGCGTGTGAGATGAATGTCAGCTCCGCGTGTGACGTCTCGTATCTCCCCGCAGGCTGCCCCGACTCACATGCAGTCAGATTCCAGGGCCCCGTCCTACAACAACAACGACTGCTACAAATTCTCCTTCTCCGAGAACAGCAGCCCGGACCTGAGCTCGTCTTTCCGCAGCCTGTACTACTCTCTGTTGGGCAAACAGGGTGAGAGGGGGCAAAAGGGGTGATTACTGGTCTCTGTAGGGGCAAAAGGGGTGATCACTGGTCTCTGTAGGGGCAAACAGGGTGATCACTGGTCTCTGTAGGGGCAAACAGGGTGATCACTGGTCTCTATAGGGGCAAACAGGGTGAGAGGGAGGATCAGGGGCAATTACTGCTTTCTGATGGAAAAAAATTTGAGAGAGGGCAATAAACAATATACTCCTCTGTAGCTTCCCGGATCTGAATCCTCACCCTTTATTTTTAGGGCAATCACCTTTACCTCCGGAGGTGCAAACATCCAGCTGCTGTATGTACCAGCAGAACACGGGGGGGAACTCTTCTGTGCACCCCCACAGCGTCCCCAACATCAGCAGCCCCCCACCTCAACACCATCAAACCCAGCACCCGTCTTATCTCCCTCAGCAGCAGATGCCCCGGCCGCCAGTGCCTGGGATGTCCCTTGGTAAGTGTGCTCCATTCTGCCCTACGTGCGTAGCTACTTGACCCGGGTACTTGACCGCGGAGCTTACGTTCGCTTCCTCTCCAGGGCTCCCCAGCGACTGGTGCTCAAACATTGACTCCTTAAAGGAAAGCTTCAAGATAGTGAGCAGTCTGGATTGGTCCAGCGTGGATCTGTCCCAGTTCTCAGGTGAGTGACGGTAGGAGATGATAGGGGGGGTATTTGTTGCAACGCTAAGTGACATCATTATATTCATCATTGTTCTGTTAATAATCGAGGGTTTGGGAGAATAAAGGCGAGAAGGTTATTAAAGACGTTCCGGAGGTATATCAGTGATGTAGATATAGACTGGGTTTCGGGGTACAGGAGGGTAACCATGCGTTGGATTGAGACGCACACCAGGGTTGACCCTACTTAAAGCAATGGGGTGCGACTTATCATTTGGCTTAAAAAAATAAAATAAAATAGAATTCACTATTTAGTGAATAATACCACCCAGGGTGCAACTGGGATTTTTTTTGGGGGGGGAAATCTGCAAAAAGCGGAACGGGGCAGGGAGAGAATTAAAACTCTAGTAAAACATGTAAAAAGATCGAGTTTAGGTTTTTGTACAACATTATTTATAAAGGGAAGATGAGGGGTGGGAAATGGGGGGAAGGGTATGAATGAAATAGATGGGCAGATAAATGAAAGTGGGGGGTTCTAGAGCGTGTGACCGCAGAACGTTTACCTCTGTCTCCAGACCTCATGGAAAGTCTACGTCAGGCAGAGCTGAAGAACTGGAGTCTGGATCAGCATCACATCGCCAGCCTGTGCGACTCCCTGAGCCATCTGCTAAACCAGACCGGGCTCCTGCCGCCAACGCACGGGCAACCCTCTCAGTGCCAGGCACAGTGCCTGCCCCCCACCACCAGCAGTGCCTGCGCGCTCCGGGGCGGGAAGCCCGGCCATAGCATGGCAGGTGAGAACGGGGGGTAAAAACGCGCAGAGAGGTGGGGGACTTCAGGGCAGATGCCGGAAGGGGGAGAAATAAAGGGCAATAAGCAAACGTCAGGTCTAAAGGAGTATTTAAGAGGCAGGTTCTTCTTAAAACCACACATATTCTGAATAGTTTCTTATTTTCCCACCAGCAGTAAACTCCTACGGGCAAAATCAGCATCCCCCTGCCTCCTGTGGTCACACTTTCACCGCACCCCCTGGTTACCCCATCCAGACCCAGGCACCCCCCACCTACAGCCAGCAAGGTAAGGCACCCCCTGCGGTCGGTGTACGTCATGCCGGTAATGATGATTGAGTGTATACTCAGGTGGGTTACAGACCCGTTAACTGACGCTTCTCTCCGCAGGACGCCACTCACAACGTGCTTTGTACCCCCCGCCTCGTCCCTCGCTACGCTACCCCCACAGCAGCGACGACATTCAAGATGACTTTGACTGGGACTCCATCGCTTAAAAGACTCGCCAGCCCACCCCGTGGGGCATTACAGAGACTGGAGTGAGTGCCGCACTCCGCTACGTGTGTGTGTATGTGTGTATATAGATATACATATATACATGTATATAATCGTATATCTCCGCCCGACAATCAGGGGCACAGTATCCCCTCTCGCTAAGCAGGAGGGGACCATAAGAAAAAGCCCCGTTTCACCCGATATTGCCCCCCCCCGATGCCATAAAGAGAGGGAGTCGAAATAACGACGATGCCTTTCTGTCTGCCTGCCCCGGCGTGGGGGGAGATCTCCCAGCGCCGCGGCTTCTGGTGTAACTGAAGGAAAGATGGAGCGGCCCGAATTATTTATACGGCACATGCGTACGTCACGACAGAAACTGTTATTAACATGCACAAGACTCCGCTCCGGAAATATCCACCGACTGGCGAATCCTCGCCGCCATCTTGGATTTGTAGCCTCCATGTTTTGTCACCATTGAGGAACGCCGCCCGACAACCTTTTGCCGACCTGTGAGTCCAGTATGAAAAGAATTAAGCGATGCATGGTGCAGGGTTGGGGGCATCCGCGCAGCCCCTCTTAACTGTTTCAGCGCTGGAATGCTTTAGAGGAAAGAAGAGGAGGGATTGAAGATACGTATCCAGAAAAACCAAGACGCTCGGACTTTTGTGAAATCACAGACATTTTTTTCCATTTCAAGGACAGAACTTGTTTTCCTGCTTTAAACAAAGTGTACTAATCAAACCACCTGTGCACAAGCATTGGGATCTTATAAAAGAAAAAAATATATGGTGTACCGCTGCTTCTGAGGCCTGGCTTTGGGAAATGTCATCTGTCCTGTTATTGTCATCATCATCATCTGTGTCACGCTGGTCTGAATACAATTATTGTTCAAATGGCTGCCATTTCTGCTAAGGGCCGTCCGCAGTGGGTGTTCTGTTAATAGCCCTAAACTCTTAAGGAGGGTGGTTTGTTATCTTAATTATACATCTTCTGGATATTCAGTGAACTCAATCGCACTCCTATACGTTACAAGATGCTAAACAACGCTGTACTGGTTATAGAGCTCTGTGTGGGTCGGTCAGGGTTTGTACTGGTTATAGAGCTCTGTATGGGTCGGGTCCGGCATTGTACTGGTTATAGAGCTCTGTATGGGTCGGTCAGGGTTTGTACTGGTTATAGAGCTCTGTGTGGGTCGGTCAGGGTTTGTACTGGTTATAGAGCTCTGTGCGGGTCGGTCAGGGTTTGTACTGGTTATAGAGCTCTGTATGGGTCGGGTCCGGCATTGTACTGGTTATAGAGCTCTGTATGGGTCGGGTCCGGCATTGTACTGGTTATAGAGCTCTGTATGGGTCGGGTCCGGCATTGTACTGGTTATAGAGCTCTGTATGCGTCGGTCAGGGATTATACTGGTTATAGAGCTCTGTATGGGTCGGTCAGGGTTTGTACTGGTTATAGAGCTCTGTGCGGGTCGGTCAGGGTTTGTACTGGTTATAGAGCTCTGTATGGGTCGGGTCCGGCATTGTACTGGTTATAGAGCTCTGTATGGGTCGGTCAGGGTTTGTACTGGTTATAGAGCTCTGTACGGGTCGGTCAGGGTTTGTACTGGTTATAGAGCTCTGTATGGGTCGAGTCCGGCATTGTACTGGTTATAGAGCTCTGTATGGGTCGAGTCCGGCATTGTACTGGTTATAGAGCTCTGTATGGGTCGGTCAGGGTTTGTACTGGTTATAGAGCTCTGTGTGGGTCGGCCAGGGTTTGTACTGGTTATAGAGCTCTGTGCGGGTCGGTCAGGGTTTGTACTGGTTATAGAGCTCTGTGCGGGTCGGTCAGGGTTTGTACTGGTTATAGAGCTCTGTATGGGTCGGGTCCGGCATTGTACTGGTTATAGAGCTCTGTATGGGTCGGTCAGGGTTTGTACTGGTTATAGAGCTCTGTACGGGTCGGTCAGGGTTTGTACTGGTTATAGAGCTCTGTATGGGTCGAGTCCGGCATTGTACTGGTTATAGAGCTCTGTATGGGTCGAGTCCGGCATTGTACTGGTTATAGAGCTCTGTATGGGTCGGTCAGGGTTTGTACTGGTTATAGAGCTCTGTGTGGGTCGGCCAGGGTTTGTACTGGTTATAGAGCTCTGTGCGGGTCGGTCAGGGTTTGTACTGGTTATAGAGCTCTGTATGGGTCGGGTCCGGCATTGTACTGGTTATAGAGCTCTGTATGGGTCGGGTCCGGCATTGTACTGGTTATAGAGCTCTGTATGCGTCGGTCAGGGATTATACTGGTTATAGAGCTCTGTATGGGTCGGGTCCGGCATTGTACTGGTTATAGAGCTCTGTATGCGTCGGTCAGGGATTATACTGGTTATAGAGCTCTGTATGGGTCGGTCAGGGTTTGTACTGGTTATAGAGCTCTGTGCGGGTCGGTCAGGGTTTGTACTGGTTATAGAGCTCTGTATGGGTCGGGTCCGGCATTGTACTGGTTATAGAGCTCTGTATGGGTCGGTCAGGGATTGTACTGGTTATAGAGCTCTGTATGCGTCGGTCAGGGATTATACTGGTTATAGAGCTCTGTATGGGTCGGTCAGGGTTTGTACTGGTTATAGAGCTCTGTATGGGTCGGTCAGGGATTGTACTGGTTATAGAGCTCTGTATGGGTCGGTCAGGGATTGTACTGGTTATAGAGCTCTGTATGCGTCGGTCAGGGATTATACTGGTTATAGAGCTCTGTATGGGTCGGTCAGGGTTTGTACTGGTTATAGAGCTCTGTATGGGTCGGTCAGGGTTTGTACTGGTTATAGAGCTCTGTATGGGTCGGTCAGGGTTTGTACTGGTTACTGAGCCCTGTACGGGTCGGGTCAGAGGCCATACTGATTTATAGAGCCCTGAATTACTCAATTTGCGGCCTATACCCCATTTTTTATAGCGCTAACTAACGTGCTATGGGTGGCTGCTGCCTAATGCCAGTCAGTGAGCTGTGATTGTTAGAGCGGTGGTGGGTGATGCCGCAGAGTGCATGCCAGTTGGCGTAAGACCTGAGTGCGCTGTGCCAGTCGGTGTTGGGAGCTAATTGCACAGTGCCAGTCAGCACTGGGTATGAGCTGAGTTCATGGTGCCAGTCAGTGCTGGGTATAAGCACACAGTGCCAGTCTGCGCCCAGAGAAAGCTAATTGCACAGCACCAGTCGGTGCCGGGTGAGAGTTGAGGGCACCAATTATTGCCAGGTAAGAGCTAAGTTGACTGCCAGTCAGTGGGGGACAAGGCTGAGCGCATGGTGCCAGTCAGTGCCAGGGGAGGACTGAGGTGCCAGTGGTGGGTAAGAGCTGGGTGTACAGGGTCAGTCAGTGTTTACCAGGCACATGATGACAGCCTGCGCATGGTGTGAACACAAGCTGATCTCTCCTGTTTACAGATACTCCATGTGTTTCTCGTATTTTCTATATCAATGTTACACAAACGTATTCAGTTTAATACATGCTGCCTTAAATCTCTCGCCTGTCTGTGATTTACCCGTTCATAAAAACGCGTCCAAAAGCCACGGCGCCTTTTAATAACTAAATACAGCATTAGGAACATAATTCCCAGCAGCCGCATTTATAATTCCTCGAGAAATGACAAAAAAGAAGGGAAAGAGGCAAAAAACTTTTATAAAAAATATTTTATAAGTATACAAACCTTTATATGCAGACAATCGTGCCTGTATTGCGTTAACTTCATTATGGAGCTATGTACATAATACTGTTAAAAAAAATATAAAAGATTTAAGAACCAGGATGAAGTAAAACACTAAACCCACAGATCAGCCGGCAGGGAAATGCCCCCACTGCCCTGCGCGGGGTAAATAAACCCTGTACGTTTCCGTAACTGATTGTCTTGGACCTGTATGAGAGGATTGCGTCTCGGCGGCCTGCGAGACGAGCTGCGTAGTGCAAAGCGAGAGGTCCCGCGGAGCGCCATAACCCTCAGCCAGCCATTCCACCTGGTTACATGCGGCCAAGCTACGCGACGGGCTCTCTAATCAGGTGAGGCCCAGGCTGCTCTTCAGAGTCTCATCCAGTCTGGCAGTTTCTCGCTCTAAAACCAGAGGTCGGGGGTCAGAGGTCACCGCCGCCAGGGATCGATTGAGATTTTGTCTCAAAGAGGTGAGTTCATCCGTGGTGCGAGAGCAGCTCTGTATGTACGCAGACCGGTGGTCTCGTTCAGCGCGGAGCTGGGACTGTAGAAGCAACACCTGGAGGGGTAAAGTCATATTTCTTCAATTCCGTGTCCACTAGATCTTTCCTATCTTATAAACTGACAAATATATATATACATACATACATATATATATATACACACTCATATATATATATATACTCATACACTCATATATATATATATATATACAGTCGGTGTTGGGAGCTAATTGCACAGTGCCAGTCAGCACTGGGTATGAGCTGAGTTCATGGTGCCAGTCAGTGCTGGGTATAAGCACACAGTGCCAGTCTGCGCCCAGAGAAAGCTAATTGCACAGCACCAGTCGGTGCCGGGTGAGAGTTGAGGGCACCAATTATTGCCAGGTAAGAGCTAAGTTGACTGCCAGTCAGTGGGGGACAAGGCTGAGCGCATGGTGCCAGTCAGTGCCAGGGGAGGACTGAGGTGCCAGTGGTGGGTAAGAGCTGGGTGTACAGGGTCAGTCAGTGTTTACCAGGCACATGATGACAGCCTGCGCATGGTGTGAACACAAGCTGATCTCTCCTGTTTACAGATACTCCATGTGTTTCTCGTATTTTCTATATCAATGTTACACAAACGTATTCAGTTTAATACATGCTGCCTTAAATCTCTCGCCTGTCTGTGATTTACCCGTTCATAAAAACGCGTCCAAAAGCCACGGCGCCTTTTAATAACTAAATACAGCATTAGGAACATAATTCCCAGCAGCCGCATTTATAATTCCTCGAGAAATGACAAAAAAGAAGGGAAAGAGGCAAAAAACTTTTATAAAAAATATTTTATAAGTATACAAACCTTTATATGCAGACAATCGTGCCTGTATTGCGTTAACTTCATTATGGAGCTATGTACATAATACTGTTAAAAAAAATATAAAAGATTTAAGAACCAGGATGAAGTAAAACACTAAACCCACAGATCAGCCGGCAGGGAAATGCCCCCACTGCCCTGCGCGGGGTAAATAAACCCTGTACGTTTCCGTAACTGATTGTCTTGGACCTGTATGAGAGGATTGCGTCTCGGCGGCCTGCGAGACGAGCTGCGTAGTGCAAAGCGAGAGGTCCCGCGGAGCGCCATAACCCTCAGCCAGCCATTCCACCTGGTTACATGCGGCCAAGCTACGCGACGGGCTCTCTAATCAGGTGAGGCCCAGGCTGCTCTTCAGAGTCTCATCCAGTCTGGCAGTTTCTCGCTCTAAAACCAGAGGTCGGGGGTCAGAGGTCACCGCCGCCAGGGATCGATTGAGATTTTGTCTCAAAGAGGTGAGTTCATCCGTGGTGCGAGAGCAGCTCTGTATGTACGCAGACCGGTGGTCTCGTTCAGCGCGGAGCTGGGACTGTAGAAGCAACACCTGGAGGGGTAAAGTCATATTTCTTCAATTCCGTGTCCACTAGATCTTTCCTATCTTATAAACTGACAAATATATATATACATACATACATATATATATATACACACTCATATATATATATATACTCATACACTCATATATATATATATATATATATATATACTCATACACTCATATATATATATATATATATATATACTCATACACTCATATATATATATACTCATACACTCATATATATATATATATATATACACATATATATATATATATACACACTCATATATATATATATACTCATACACTCATATATATATATATATATATACTCATACACTCATATATATATATATATATATACTCATACACTCATATATATATATATACTCATACACTCATATATATATATATATACTCATACACTCATATATATATATATATACTCATACACTCATATATATATATATATATACTCATACACTCATATATATATATACTCATACACTCATATATATATATATATATACTCATACACTCATATATATATATATACTCATACACTCATATATATATATACTCATACACTCCTCATGGTACGGTACGGCAGCCCTGGGGCAGCGCTCTGTATTACACCCTCTGCAGAGTTTTGCTTCATCCTCATGCCCAGCTACTTACCCCCCAAACTGTAATAGCCATGTCTGTACCTGTTTTTGCAGATCCATCACACTTTGCAATGATATCTTTGGGTCGTTGGTGTCCTAAAGAAGCCAGAAAAAAAAAACATCAGTAACTCGAGTAACTTGAGGATGATCTAGGGCCTTGAGGATGCATTCTATGGTGGTCTTACTCAGTGTGTTATAAAGGACCTTTGTTTTCTATGGGTACTCTGTGTCACAGAATTTAATGGTCTTCTCATTAACAATCTGTTTTAAGGCAGCTTTGGGCTGTGTGGGTTCTCTGTATGTCTGCTAGTTAGATGCCCCATTGTAAGTATCAGTCATATTCTTGTAGCTTCTCTGGCGTGAAACTCACTTGCTCAGGTTGGACGGCACTGGAATGATGAGTGGACGCTCCAGCCATATTGCGCAATTCTCTGCGGAGACTCCTCCTCTCACTTTCCACCTGAGGATCAAGAACAGTCGGTAGAACCCAAGAGTTCCAGATCTGCCATAGATCCCCGCGGCATACAAGATGCTTCAGATACTCACTCTATCCAACGTCTGTCTCAGATGCAGATTCTGACTCCGTAGGGCATCCTTCTCATTTTCCACCCTCGCGACTGCCTCTTGCAGGACCTTCAGCCTCTGCTCAAAGCTCCCTTTTTCGGGACCATGACTAAATTGATTGACGCTCTCCTGCATGAAATTGACATTTTGTTATTACTGTCACAGGGCGCAAGCTGCATTTTTGGGGCTTTATCTACTAACCAGGGACTTGAAAGCACTTTGCAGTCCAACCCCAATGAGCTTCTGCTCCAACAACAGCTTGTATGGCTCCGTATAAAGCATTTCGACTATATAAAGTCACATGACATATGTCATAAGTAACATATTACTCCATCAGCAGGTTTGGCTCATTCTTTGAGCCAAAATCTATCCTTATTGTACTACTTATTGTATTGGCACGCAGTAGTGTCTCCTCACCTTTAAAGCCATAATCTCTAGCTCCAGTTCTTGGGCTTTCTGTCTCCAGGAGATCTCTTCAGCCTCGGTGTTCCTTAGCGCAGTCTCACATTTTTCTAGACGACCTCTCAGAGTCTCTTCCCTCTTCTGGGATTCTTTTCGTTCATGCCGTAGGGCTTCCAGCTCACCATGGATCCTCTCCAACCCCGCGTCCATCTCAGAGTCCACGTATCCGCTTTCGCTCTCCAGAAAACTCCATTTGCCAATTTTGCTTTGAGGAGCCAAGCTTCCGGTTTCCCTCTCTGACAATCCTTTATCCAGAACAGATAAATGTCCTGCTATTTTCTCGCGGAGAACTTTGATTTCATCGTCTTTCTCCATCACCGCGGTCTTTGTCGCTTCCAGAGTATAGACAAGTTCTTCTTTTTTCAGCTCCTGCTCCTTCATAGCTTTGGACAGATCGGTCACTCTCTGCTTCAGAATCAAGTTCTCTCTCTCATGCCGTCTCTTGTCCTCTAACCTCCTTTGCTCTTGGACCATCAGATCTTGCTTGATTTCTCCTATCTTCATTCTCAGAGCATAGATCTCTCCTGATTTTCCTGCTTCCTCCGCTAGAGAAAAATCTGTCTCCTTCACTTTATCTACCTGTCCTTCCGTTGTTTCTCCTACAGACCCCTCAGCATCTCGTATATCCCGGTTCTTCTCTTCTTCATCTCTTAAACCACGTGACAGTTCTGCTACCTGTTCATTCAGAGCTTTCAGCTCTCGTAGTCTCTCTTCCTCTATGAATTCTTTGTCCTTTAGCGCCTGCGTATGTTCTGTCAACTTCTCTCTCAAAACCCTTTTTTCTTCTTCATCTTCCTCTATGATCATCTCCTTCTGTTTTAGAGCCTGTGACAGACCACCAAGCTTCTCTCTCAGAGCGCTCATCTCTCTCTCATTCTGCTTCTTCTCTTCCGCAGTCTCTCGCTGCTTCTCTATTAGAACGCGGTGAAGCTCTGCTATTTCTTTCTTTAATGTTTCCATCTCCTTGGTTCTCTCCCGTTCTCTTATCTCCTTTTCTGTTAGACTTTGCCTAAGTTCTGTGACTCTTTCATTCAAAGCACGGCTGTCTTCTTCAAGCTGCGCGATATTCTCTCCTGATGATTTTTTATTGTGAAACCGTTCCTGGTGCAGTTCTCTAACTTGCTGTGTCAGAGTCTCACACTCAGAGCCTCTCTGTTCGGCTAATGTTTCTTTTTCTCTCAGTGCCTGGGATAATTCGGAGAGTCTCTGCCCAAGAGCTCGGTTCTCCTTCTCGATCAGACTTTTCTGTATAGATTCTGTCTCCGCGTCTCTTAAAGATTGTAAAAGATCTTCGACTCTCTCTCGAAGAGCTTTATTCTCGCTCTCAAGTTGTATCTGTAAGATCTCAGCTTCTCTCTCTTTCTCTGCCATTTCACTCTCAAGAAAACTCCATTTGCCAGTTTTGCTTTGAGGAGCCAAGCTTCCGGCTTCCCTCTCTGACAATCCTTTATCCAGAACAGATAAATGTCCTGCTATTTTCTCGCGGAAAACTTTGATTTCATCGTCTTTCTCCTTCACCGCGGTCTTTGTCGCTTCCAGAGTATAGACAAGTTCTTCTTTTTTCAGCTCCTGCTCCTTCATAGCTTTGGACAGATCGGTCACTCTCTGCTTCAGAATCAAGTTCTCTCTCTCATGCCGTCTCTTGTCCTCTAACCTCCTTTGCTCTTGGACCATCAGGGCCTGCTTGATTTCTGCTATCTTCATTCTCAGAGCTTTGACCTCTCCTGCTTTTCCCACTTCCTCCGTTAGAGAAAGGTCTGTCTCCTTCACTTTATCTACCTGTCCTTCCCCCACAGACCCTTCAGCATCTTGTATATCCCGGTTCTTCTCTTCTTCATCTCTTAAACCACGTGACAGTTCTGCTACCTGTTCATTCAGAGCTTTCAGCTCTCGTAGTCTCTCTTCCTCTATGACTTCTTTGTCCTCCAGCGCCTGCGTATGTTCTGTCAACTTTTCTCTCAAAACCCTTTTTTCTTCTTCATCTTCCTTTATGATCATCTCCTTCTGTTTTAGAGCCTGGGACAGACCACCAAGCTTCTCTCTCAGAGCGCTCATCTCTCTCTCATTCTGCTTCTTCTCTTCCGCAGTCTCTCGCTGCTTCTCTATTAGAACTCGGTGAAGCTCTGCTATTTCTTTCTTTAACGTTTCCATCTCCTTGGTTCTCTCCTGTTCTCTTATCTCTTTTTCTGTTAGACTTTGCCTAAGTTCTGTGACTCTGTCATTCAAAGCACGGCTGTCTTCTTCAAGCTGAGCGATTTTCTCTCCTGATGATTTTTTATTGTCAAACCGTTCCTGGTGAAGTTCTCTAACTTGCTGTGTCAGAGTCTCACACTCAGAGCCTCTCTGATCGGCTAATGTTTCTTTTTCTCTCAGTGCCTGGGATAACTCGGAGAGTCTCTGCCCAAGAGCTCGGTTCTCCTTCTCGATCAGACTTTTCTGTATAGATTCTGTCTCCGCGTATCTTAAAGATTGTAGAAGAGCTTCGACTCTCTCTCGAAGAGCTTTATTCTCGCTCTCGGATTGTATCTGTAAGATCTCAGCTTCTCTCTCTTTCTCTGCCATAGCGCGTGATAATTCTGACACTGTCTCTCTTAGGGATTTCCTTTCCATCTCAGTCTCTCTAGTTTGACTTTCCCACCGCTCTAAAGAGGTTTGTGCAAGGTCTCGTTCTTGTTTGCATCTCTCTAGGCTCTCTTCCAAAGCCTTGATATCTCGTTCCATCCGTTCCAACGACCTCTCATGCTTTCTCTGGCATTCCTGTAAGGCATGTTGCAATGAGAGGACATTCGAGTTCCTCACCTCCAAAGCCTCACTCTGGTTCTCCATCTCATTCAGAACAGTCTCTTTTTCCGTTTGGAGAGCCGATACTACTTGTTTTAGATCTTGTATTTCGCCGTCTCTCTCTCGTACCTCTTCGTTGTGGGACTCCAGTAACTCCAGAGACGATTTCCTCAGAGTCAGAACTTCTTGTTCGCATTTTTGCTGCGCTACAGTCAGACGTTCTGCCGTCTTCAAGGCCGCGTCTCTCTGTTCTTGACACTCTATTAACTTGGACTCCAAAAATAGGATGTCTCTAATTCTCATTTCCAGTGTAATCTTCTGGCTGTCTAAACTACTCAGAGCAATCTCTCTCTTTTGCACGGTCTTTCTCAGTGTGTCGATCTCGATTTCTCTTTCTTGTACTACCATAGCCTGTCTTTCTAAGGACTTTAAAGCACTCTCTCTTTCCAACTCGCACTGTACCAACCTCACATTCAAAGCTTCACTAAAATGGTCTCTCTCTTTCAGTACGACGGTTTGATGGTCCAGCTGTTCCAACAAACTCTCGGTCTCAGACTGGTGATCTCGTATTGTCTCCCGTAGGGTTTCAATTTCTCGGTCTCTACTGGTTAATTCTTGATGCAATGCACTGACTGCGCTCTCTCGCTCCATCTGGCACTGTCTCAGGCGCTCTCGCAGATTGGAAAGTTCGTTCTCTGCTTCTGAAGCTGCAAGAGACATCTGCGTCATAGCGCTCTCTTCCTTTTCCTGACAAGTACGGACCCTCTCTTTAAGCGTCTCAATTTCCACATCTTTCTCTTTTATTATTATTAGGCTGTCCTCTCTTGATCTCTCGGCTGCCTCCTTCAGTTTTTCGCACTCGCTGAAACGCTCTTTCAGGGTGGCCAGTTGTCGATTTGCTTCTTGGAAAGCCTGGGTCTGATACTGCAAGTCCGTGACCGTGGAGTCTCTCTCGCTTTGGCCCTGTAAGAGCTGTTCTTTCAGGGTCCTGATCTCTCTCTCTCTCTCTTGGACAGTCACGTTGAGGCCAGCTAGCGAGGTTAAAGCCATTTCTTTTTCTTCATTGTACTCCCGGACAGTCTCTCTAAGTTCTGCAATTTGTCTGTCTCGCTCTTGTAAAGTTGCTACGTGGCTTGCTAGGTTATTAAGAGCTGTCTCTTTTTCTTCCATGCACTCTGTTACCCTCCCTTTTAGGATTTCCACCTCGTGTTCTCTCTCGTTCTTTATTAAAGTCTCGTGTTCCAAGTTCCCCAGGAGGTTGTCTTTCTCTTCTAGGCTCTTCTGCAGGTTCTGTCTGAGAACTTCCATATCATGTTCGAGCCGAGACAGAGAAGTGGATTTTTCCTCAAGTTCTTTTTTAAGTTGCTCGGCAATGTTTCTCTCTTTCTCGACTGTCTCCTGAAGCGACCGCTGACTGTCTAATGCTCTTTCAGCACGTTCCTCGGAGGCCATCCTCAGAGCGCTCTCCTTCTCCAGACGGTCACGCAGAGTCTCTGATTCAATCTGTAAAGAAATGGTATTTAGTGGATCAAAAAAGTACCGCTATGTCCATTCAGTGCTAGACATGCAGAGCATCACAGACTTGCAGATTATTACCCTATTAATGGATCCACCAGCGACACAGTAACGCCAACACAGCCCCAAAAAAAAATCACAAACCAAACCTAATTCACAAAAAAATTACTCTATTCATGTCATATCTGCAATATTTCTCCCAAATTCCCCAAACCCACCTTGTCTCTCTCAAGCTCCTCTCTCTGAGCTCTCTCAGTCTGATATTCTCTATCCATTTCAGACAGTCTCTGAGACAATGCAAGCAGTCTTTTCTCTGTTGACTCTCGCTCCTCACGAAGAAGCAAAACTTCATCTAGAAGGAATCCAGAGATACGTATAACAGCTGCTTTCAATCCAATCTCCCACCACAGTGCAACACAATCTGTTTCTCACCTTGAACTGTCTCTTTAGACTGCATGAGTGTCCGCACTTCAGTCTCCAGGTGACTGCAGGTGATCTCCAACTGGGACGCTCTCTCCTGCGATGCAAACAGGGTGCTTTCCAAAGATTGCTTCGAAGAGCTGGGAGAAGTGGCAGAGAGAGTACAGATGAGATGCTAAAAAGCAGAACGAGACACGGGGAGAGCACCGAAGTAATCAAAACCGAGAGAGAGAGAGAGAGAGAGAGAGAGAGAAATAAAAGATCGCCGTACCAAAGCATTAAAGGAACATCAAACCTCACTATTGTGACATATAGAATTTCCGAGAGAAATGTTAGATTTAGACGTGTTCAAATGGCACATAGCGAGTGGGTTTAATCCCGAGTCCATCTGCTAAGGAATTAAGAAACATATTATATTATATTATTGTGTTGGAATTCCTGTTTTTTTGTATAATTCTTGCTCTTGCCAGGGAAAATATACACACACTTTGGTTTTGCACACGTTTTTGTACATGGACTCAAGATCTACCTACAAATAAAATGCTTCTTCGTAACTAGAAAACTGTAAAAAAAAGAGAGAACAAGATAATGTTGGCGGGCAGCTAATATCTATTTAATAAATTCCAAATGGTGTATTTATTGGGGGGACGCTTTGGGTGAAATACAAAGGAATCCAGATGGAAGATTATGGGACTACAAATCCCCAACAGTTTCTTGCCAAACACCAAATTTCATCCACTTGTATTCAGATAGAGAGCTATTTCAGTCTTGATTAAAGGTGATAAAGTCCGTCAACCTTTCCTGGATATCCCTAACGGAACTGACTGAAATGCCAATATTTACCAAAAGAAGGAAAAAAATCCTTTGTCATCCCCAAGGCAGTCAGATTATTCCATGAATCATTTAAATAAAACGCACCCTGTTCTATGGCTAATGTTTGAGAACGTTAAAGCCATTTTGTCTTGAGTCCCAGAGTCACCTTCAACGCTTTACTACAGAGAAGAGGGCCCTGGCCTTGAGAGCTTACAATCTATAAACCTTTAGCATTTCCCATTCCATCCCATTCTATGATCACCGAATACAGACATGCAGTCTCTGAGATTTACTGAAAGCCCCGGTAAATAACACGCAAAGCTTGTAGGTAAACCTGCCCAAGAGAGACAACCAAGAGATAACATAAACCAGAGACAGACTTTAAATGAAGAGATGGGGGTGAAAGCACACTCCTCACCTCATGTAATTCAGTTTCTCCCTCAGCTCTTGATACCCTCTCTCTGTCTCTACAAGCTGCACATGCAGGGCAGATTCCTCCATGTTAAGGTCCCCTTCTTCCTGGCATAACGCTGACGGCTCCTTCTCCTGCATCAGAGAAAGCTGGGACAGCAGAGAAAGGCATCGTATTAAACGAGGACAATGAATGGGGTAAGAGAGCAGCAGCCTGAGGTACGGACAAACGTAACAAGATTTATATACTGAATAACGAATCTCGTGTCTCTATGGATTTAATCATAGCCTCCAGGTTTGAACTTGCATTCACCTGCAGTCCGTCTCTCTCTGCCTGGACGTGTCTTAGCTCAGTTTCGAGATTCTCTCTTGCACTCTCGCTCTCTTGTAGTTGGATCTGTCTCTTCTCATATTCTGCTCTCAGCTCGGAAAGCTCTGTGTTGCATGTCTGCAAACTATCTTTGGCCTGAGCAATCTCTCTCTCGGACTCTTGCTGTCTCTCGGCGAGTGAGGCCATCTCTTTCTCTGTCTGCAAATGTGCACAAAGAAAAAAAATATATATATATATCAATCCCTCACGCAAAAGGTTTTCAAAACAAAGGAGCCAAATAAATGAGTGAAACGGCACAGGTAGATTATGCACCTGCTGTAAGAGGGTGTTCAATGACACTTTATCCAGAGACAAGGCCTGGTTTAAATCTCCCATCTTGGCTATGACATCATGAAGGCTTTCTACTTCCATCTTGCGTTGACTCTCTGCTACAGTGAGCTCACAAATCCTTTTTTCAGCCTGAAACAAAACGTCGCATGCATAATTGGAAGAATAAGTCACCGATCCAACTATCACCTGCTTAAAACTTTTAGCACTTAGTTGCGCTGCACCAGCCAACACTAAAAGAACTCGGGTGTACCTTGTGAAGTGCGTCCTTCAGAACGTGGTGCTCGTCCTGAGATAGGTCCCTCTCCAAGTGACACCGCAGAAGCTCCTCTCGTAGCGTAATCAACGCCTGGAGCAGATCTGAACGCTCAGAGTCCAGAGAGGCGAGAGACTGCTGGCTGGAGAGAAAGAAGAGGTAAGATGTGAACAGTGGTATGAGCAAGTCGAGAGTCAGCAAAGGGCTACAATTAGGGCTGCAACTAACGATTATTTTAATAATCGATTAGTTGGCCGATTATTTTTTCGATTAATCGATTAATCGGATAAAAAAAAACAATATGCAAATTTTTCGTTTATTTAAAATAATTTAATGAACTGGATGTTAAAAAACAACTTAAAATTTACATTAACATTCTTATTTTGTTATGATGTAATAAAAAACAATATTTTCAAAGTACAAGAACCCAAACACAATATTTATGAAACAAAATAACCCCAAACATTCTGAAAAGAGGTGGACTATTACTGTTCAAGAAACTTTGCCCCAGCCCTGGCACTTTGCACCCAGCACTTTGCCCCAGAACTTTGCACCCAGCACTTTGCACCCAGCACTTTGCCCCAGCCCTGGCACTTTGCACCCAGCAAGCACTTTGCACCCAGCACTCAGCACTTTGCACCCAGCCCTGGCACTTTGCACCCAGCACTTTGTACCCAGCACTCAGCACTTTGCACCCAGCACTTTGCCCCAGCCCTGGCACTTTGCACCCAGCACTTTGCCCCAGCCCTGGCACTTTGCACCCAGCAAGCACTTTGCACCCAGCAAGCACTTTGCACCCAGCACTTTGCACCAGCACTTTGCACTTTGCACCCAGCCCTGGCACTTTGTACCCAGCACTGGCACTTTGCACCCAGCACTTTGCACTGTGCCCCTGCACCCAGTCTCCAACTCTGCCCTGCACCCAGCCCTGCCCCCACACTCACACTCTGCCCTGCACCCACTCTGCCCTGCACCCACACTCACACCCTGCCCTGCATCCCCACCCCCACTCTGCCCTGCACCCAGTCTCCCACTCTGCCCTGCACCCACACTCACACCCTGCATCCCCACCCCCACTCTGCCCTGCACCCAGTCTCCTGCCCTGCACCCCCCACCCCCACTCTGCCCTGCACCCCCCACCCCCACTCTGCCCTGCACCCCCACCCCCACTCTGCCCTGCACCCACACTCACACCCTGCATCCCCTGAAACCCCACCCCCACCCCACCGTGGACCCCCACCCCCGCGAATCGCTCTGTGCGAATGGAGCCACTCGCACAGAGCGAACCGCTCTGTGCGAATGGAGCCACTCGCACAGAGCGAACCGCTCTGTGCGAATGGAGCCACTCGCACAGAGCGAACCGCTCTGTGCGAATGGAGCCACTCGCACAGAGCGAACCGCTCTGTGCGAATGGAGCCACTCGCACAGAGCGAACCGCTCTGTGCGAATGGAGCCACTCGCACAGAGCGAACCGCTCTGTGCGAGTGGAGCCACTCGCACAGAGCGAACCGCTCTGTGCGAATGGAGCCACTCGCACAGAGCGAACCGCTCTGTGCGAGTGGAGCCACTCGCACAGAGCGAACCGCTCTGTGCGAGTGGCTCCATTCGCACAGAGCGATTCGCTCTGTGCGAGTGGCTCTGTGCGATCTGTGCACATAGACATGAAGAATACTTACCTCCGGAACGCGTCACATCCGTCACGTAGCTAGAAGGCGGAGACTGCAGAGCGTGTAGCAGAAGCGGGGAACGCTCGCGGAGGTAAGTAAAAGGAGCCGAGTGCTCCAACAACGAATCGATCACTCGATTAATCGATAACGGAAATCGTCGACAACGATTTCCGTTATCGATTATTATCGATTTTATCGATTCGTTGTTTCAGCCCTAGCTACAATGCAATAAAAGGTTAAATTTCATAAATAAAACCCGGAAATAAAAATTGAAGAAATTAATTGAAACTAAACTCACTGTTTGCTTCTCAGTTCGTGCTCCTTATTCTGCCACTGAGATTCCATTTCCATCTTGAACGCCTTTTGATGCGACCTCATAGATTCCACCTGTAAAAAATACGCTTCCAGTTGTGACCTCATTATATCTCTTTCCTGATCGCCTTTTTCAGCACGTTTCCTCAAGGACTCCATTTCCCGCCCGCATTCTGCTACCTGTGACTTTAAGGAACCGATTTCCTGCTCTGACCGCGCGGTTTGTGATTTCAGAAAACGGACTTCCACTTCTGATGTCGCCAGTTGTGACTTCATCAACGCCACTTCCTGCTGAGATTTGTCTAGCAGCGATTTTGTTAACCCCACTTCCTCTCTCGAAAGTTTAAGTTGTGACCTAATTAACTCCACTTCTTCTCTTGAATCTTCTAGCTGTGACCTAACAAACTCCACTTTCTGTCTCGCTTCTTCTAGCTGTGAGCTCATTGACTCCACTTCCTGACTAGATTCTCCTAGCTGTGACATCATCAACTCCACTTCCTCCTTTGATTTTTCTAGCTGTGACCTCATCAACTCTACTTCCTGTCTTGATTCTTCTAACTGTGACACCAAAGACTTCACTTCCTTTTTCGATTTCTCGTGTTGGAATATGATGGACCTTACTTCATCTTCTGAAGTGTCTTGTTGTATCCTCATTAAGCTAAGTTCATGCTCAGATGACAGAAACTGTGACCTCACAGACATTAAGTCCATTTCTAGTGTCTGTAACTGTGCCGACATAGTATTAACTTGTTGTTCCGAAGTCTCTAGCAGCGATTGTTTAGTCTCCAGATCCAATTTAAGCATCTCAATCAATGACTTTCTCGATTCCACCTCTTGTCTGGATGATTCAGTTGAGGAACCCACAGTCTCCCCATCTCTCCTTTCCACTGTCCCCACTCCATGATCCCATGTTACCAGAAGGTAGTTAGGTGGCATTGATGTGTCTTGGGATATAACATCCTCTGATTCCTTCAACTTCAACTGAATGACAGAGACACAAGAAGCCTGCAGGAGACGAGAGAACCTTGCCCAATCAGCACGATAAGCAGATAAGTCCCTGGGGGGAAAAAAAAAATGTCGTATTGATCGTAAAATATTTTTAAAGTGACGCGGGGGCTTGTTCAGCAATCCAGCATGAGATCTTTTTGAATTTTACCTTCTAAGGTATTCAGATCAGTTCTCACCTGTCTGTCGCAGTTTTCAGCTCTTGAAATTGTCGGTGAAATGTCACAAAATCCGTCCATATGCGGAGAAGCCGTGAATGCTCTTTGGCTAGGCGGCTGTTATAGACCTAAATAAAGAGTAGGGAATTATCTGTGGTGAACGCATGCAAGCTCTTTGATTCCTACAAATCCATCCTTTGTTCCAAAAAAACTTTGTTTTTTCTTTGTTCAGAAAAACGCCATAGTTTGAAATACTAATGCACTGGCTGAAATAAATGTGATTGTCCCAGCGCTTTATTATTCAAAACCATATCCACAAGGCAAGCAGCTTACTTCACCAAAAACTCAGTCCCTCTTCCAACAGGTGACACCAATGGAGAAAATATATTGCGGGTCTGTGTTTAAATCTTAATGCCCCTGCATGAAGCATTTTTATTAGCATCCTGAGTTAAAGGAGCCATTGAGTCATCCAGCCAAATAACTTTCCTCTTCTTACTTCCTGACCCCAAGCACTCTTACTCACCCCAACATTTCGTTAAAGCAAAACCCCCTTTTATAATCCCTACACCAATACATTACCCCTTTTATATATCATTCCCTAATGATGCTTCCCTTCCTCATTCTCCCACAAACCTGTCTCTCCGACTCCCACTCCGTCTCTTTCCTCTCCAATTCTTTCATAGCTCCTGCCCAGTCTGCTGTAAGTTTTCGGAGATCTTCCTCCAGACACGCGTTGACTTCTTGCGTGTGACCCAGGTCCTCTCTGAGAAGAGCATTCAGAGCAGCGAGACTCTCGCACCTGGAGTCAGGAGATCAGAAGAAGTCACCTTTCCGGGCGTTAGCGTCGGTTGTGCGGCAAAAACATGCAACAATTCTACAAACGCTTCCTAAAAACACCCCAGACTCACTGCTCACCTCTGCTGCTCTTCTTCCAGCCGCTGGAGAGCTCTCTCCAGCTCTGTTTCCCCTTGACTCTGCATTAAAAACAATAAAAAATAAATCAATTAAAATAAATTGGTACCATATGGACATTTTTAGGTTTAATGAAAGTAAAATAATTCACTTCCACCGGAAAAAAAACAATTTAAAGCCAGCTTGTAGCTACCTTTACCCACAATTAATGATTCCTATCCTTCAATACTAAATCAATTGCTTATCACACCATCAACAAAACACGGCAGGTTGTGGCACCTATTTTGGAGTCTATTCACTAAAGGGAGGGTTGGCAGCAGAGTTTCCTGGAGAGTTGTGGTTATATCTCCTTCACTTCGTTATGAAGACCCAACCCAGTGTTTTAGGGGGTTTTTTGCTGCAGAAAGAACTTGGCCCTGAATAATGTATTTTTAAATCAATGATATTTTTCTCATCACATATTGAATTATGCATTATGCAGGGCCAGCTTGACCCTCGTTGTTGCTGGAGAAACTTTTGCCTTTTGCTTTGAAAATCCCGCAGAATCCCGTATATCAACATTACTTTAATAAGTCTGACTGATCTATGCAAACAAATCAATCAATCGGCTCCTGCACAGACGGAAACACTCATAAGTAAATAGCCAGATTAAGTTATACAGGGTGCCTCCACGGTGACAATAAATAATCCAAATACCCCACAATCACTTGTCTCAGTGTTTCATTTCGAAGAACAGATGGACGGAGAGAGAGACTTTCACCCTTATACCAGTGGTTACTTATAAGTAGTTACAGTAAGGTATGGGTGCGAAACACGACCTTTATCCATCTGCTCCTGTAAGCACGGATTCTTTGAACACGGAGTCAAGTAAGCGCGGAGTCTTTGGATTATTTATTGTCTAACCTGACTCATATATATATATATATATATAATATGTAATATGTTGGTTATTCGTTCGATCCGTACCAGGCTCCATTCTTGACTCTGCTGCAGCTCTTGGTAACGAGTTCTGTACTGAAGAACCTGGAAAAAAAAAATAAAGCTTAGAAACCACAATTTATATGTCAAAGCCTCAGAATGGGGGTTAACACAAAATTGCACAAATAAAACACATGTATATATATATATATATATATATATATATATATATATATATAGGTTCTGCACTGCTCGCTCTCTCTCTCTATTATCTATGCTGTGTCTATGTTGTATGCTATGCCTTTTTCTTACTGCCGCCGATTTGCGCATGCGCGGCGCTGAGACGCGTATTGAGTCACCTTGGCCTGAAGTTTCTCAATGAGCACCGCCTGCCTCTTCTGAGCATCTAACGAAACTTGCAGCTCCCTTTGCAAAGCCAGCCAATCAGGGCTGAGCTCCGCCCTCTGCGTCATTCCCACATCGATGTACACAGCAGCTGTGTGAACAAGAGGACAACGTGTTTACGTACATCTTGTCACACAAATAAGTACACCGCGACACACATGCGCAAACTGCTACTCCTTCATACTATATGCATGTTTAAATTCCCTCACTGGGTTAGCCTGTACCACTTCTGCTGGGAGGCTGTTCCACTTATCCACCACCCTACATTTAGATGCAATGTAAGGATGGGGTAGATAAATCAAACAGCTTCCCAGCAGAATTAGTAGACGTTGATACTATATACCACCCTAAGCTCCAAGTGGCCAAAGAGGGACACTTTTATGTTAGGTGTGTGGTTAGGAGCACAGATTTCCGGGGGCTTTATGTGACTTTGTGACGAATAAGTAGCTATTTATGTAATTGAGTTAAAAGAATAATATGTTTTATTTGCACCGTTTGATTTATCGACACATTTCCCGCTGTTTCTATACACATTATCGGGGCTTTTAGGGCTGTAGAACCCTGCGATACCCTCATACCCAGAAAACATTCTGAGCTCCGAGAAAAGAGGGAAGAGATCGATTTGAGGCTGAAAGAGTACACACACACGCACATACGTACACACATTTGCACTACGGGCAACCAACCTTTACAAGCTGGCACGGCTCACGCACTTTATTTTATTGGGTTTATAAATATATTGCTAAATGATTGACACAGACCCATCCAGCTAACCCTCCAGCTTCATCACCCCAGCATGCCCGCACCTCCCCCGCTGAGTTACCTCCCCTACACGTTCTTCTCCCCCCTCACTACACCAGCAGGGTATTTATTCCCCTCCCTAACTCGGCAAGGCACCCCAAGCGGGTTAATTCCCACCCCCGCGTCCCCTTTATATACCCTGAGCACGGGTAACTCCTTCTGCCTCTACCACCCAACTTTACCTGACACTCTCACCCCATTTTGAATCTCCCTCCAATATTTCCTTCAGCTGCAAGTCTGATAACCTTTGAACTCTGACCCATAACTTTCAGTAACAAGTACTTCCGGTTATGGGGGCACATGATTGGATGAATTATTCACTTCCAAGAACGACGCTCTTCCCTCCCCTGGCAACAGCCGGGATTCCATACCGCCCCTTAGCAACCATCCACTGTCTCTAGTAAAAACCTAGAGGTTGACAGACAGGAAGCGGAACTGGGGCTTGATCCGACCCGCATTGCGTTCTGGGGATTGTAGTCATCATAAACCTGTCATTTAACGTGAGAGAGACGTATAAATGATGAAAATGTTCTGTTTATTGAATAGAGTAAACGTCCCGTGGTGTAGAAAAGTGTCTTAAATAATACAATTACTACGTTTCTTTTTAGTGAATATCTACCGAATGTTAGTGAAATAATATTAACAGGGCAGAGGGTGGTAGATACATGGGACTGCCTCCCATCAGATGTGGTAGAGGCTAATGCAATGGGGGAATTTAAACATGCATGGGATAGGCAAATATTTGGCAAGGGTTATTCCTTTATGGGCTAACAGAAGTATAATAGATTGTAAGCTTTAAAGACCATATCTGCCTGAAGAAAAGACCTAGATTGTCTTGGAAGCTTGCAATCTATTGTACTCCAGTCAGCCTATCACATTAACTCACAGCTAATAATAATGCTTTAAAATATTTTAATTAATAATAACCATAGGCAGTGCCAAATTTCCCTTAATCTATACATTCACTCGCGTAATAAATAAATTACGTTTTATGTTTAGGCAAGCCAAAGGGGGCTGCAGTGCTCAGGGTGTTCAGAAATGTTTTTGGGGGGCTCGATGGGTAATTTAGATGTGTTGGATCCAGTTTCTCAAGCCGAATAACTCCAAAAAAGTAAAAAAATTAAAAAGAGTTATATCCCCGGACCGTGGATGATCAAAAAAAATAAAAATGAAAGCTTATTGGAAGCACAGCATGGACAACAGAAGGCTGAGAGAGCTGTGAGAGATGTCTGGTACATGCGCGAGACATCCTCTAATCTACTCAGCCAATCCATTCCCCTACCAAGATGGCGCCCATGTGGTCTTCAAGTTCATCCTGGGGAACGCTTGTAATAAGTAACGGAGCTTATATAAAAAATAACCACATGATCAAAGAAGGAGAAACATTTAATACATTCAGTTCTCGCATTTATTTTACATGCAAAGAGGAATATTATTAATCATTATTTTTTTTATTTCTTTTGGTGTTTTTTTAATCACATTTAGACATTTAAACATTGATTTAGGGTGATATGAATTAAAATTGTCTCAGGGTTTTTTGATGACCATTCAAGGTCAGTCAAAAACGAATCAGAGGAACTTTCCACCGAAAATGAGGACATTTGGTCCCCTACGTTCTAGATAACTCACGCCAAAGATGTTCCATTCATTCCTTTGAGAATCTTACGGAAAAAAGAGTATATTTCACAAAAAAAAAGCGTAAAGCATGTCACAACTTTGCTAAAAGAAAGAAAACGGCGGAAAATAGAAGATTTATATTTCTTGATCACGGAGTTATTTACGTGATGATGTCAGATCTATATGTTCCGGAGCAAAGTGACCAGTAGATGGCGACATTCATACACAATGGGGGGGGGGCAATTATCTCCTAGGATGGCCTGATTTATAGATTTATATAATCCAGCGAGCACTCATGGTGTGTTTTTGGGATCCTTCACTTGGACTATAGTCTAAGCCAGATGTACATTGGGCTGTTTTATTACTCTGCATGGCCGGACTTGCCCCCCCGGGGCTAAATGTTTCCAGCCTTCCGTAATTTCATACACAATGCTGGGCGAGGGAAGCTCACAGAGTTACACTCTCTGGAGCACTGACCCGGCTTCTGCTTCGGCTGGTGGATTTAGTAGCTTCTTCGCTGAGCGCGCTTTCTATGAGCCCCAAGAGAGACCGACGCAACTTGCTTTTGAAGTCTTTGCCCATGAAGACATAGAGGATGGGGTTAATGCAGCTATTTGAGTACGCTAGAGCCTGCGAGAGGGAATCCAGGTGGTGCATGTTAGGGCTGTCGACATGCAACATGGTGAGACCTACCAGGTGGTACGGAGCCCAGGACACGTAGAAAGCCAACACGATGCTAAACACCACTTTACGGGTTTTTCTGCTCATCCTGTTGAATCTGGCATTTTGCATTTTCCATGCCAGCCGGATATAGCATGCCGAGATGATGAGGGCCGGTAACAGAAATCCGAACACGGCTCGGGCGATGGTGATGACGGCGTGATGGCTCGAGTCATCTGAGTCAAGGAGGAAAGTAAAATCATCCAAAGACGAAGCGAAAGGCTCGGCGCTTGGATCTCTTGGATCCCAGCTTGGGAGGTCAATGTTTTTTACTTGGTTTGTTAAGGTCAAACCATTAAAAGGTGGACTACTTGTTGGTTCCGTGGCCAAGTCTCGTGTAGCTGTGCTGCTCCCTGGCATGGTATCATAGTTATAGTCATAATCAGGAACGTAGGGCCCTCTGGTGTACGTATACTGACAGGTGGTGGTATTTTGGTAGGTGCTGGTTTCTCGGTAAAGCATTGCTGGAAGACACATCAGGAAAGACAGCAGACAAATTCCCAGGCATACGAACCGAGCAGAGCGGACACTGCGGTGATTCTGGGCCCACACAGGCTTCACCACCAAGAGGCAACGGTCCATGCTGATGGCCACCAAAGTGAAGACGCTGGCAAACATGTTGAGAATGACGACGGAAGGTAAAACCTTACACAGGAAGGAGCCGTACGGCCAGCGCTGGTGGAGAAACTCAAGGGCGATGGAGAAAGGAAGAGACAGGCAACAGGTCAAATCAGCCAACGCGAGATTGCAGAACCACACGGTGTTCACTGTGCGTTTCATCTTCACGCTCGTCAACCAGATCACCAACAGGTTTCCAGGAACGCCCAGAAGGAAGGTGATAAGCATGACCATCACCGTGACCAAAGACTCGGGGGAGTAACGATCCACGGGTAACTCTGCCATTAGATTCGGGAAACAGGCCCTGAAATTGAGATGAATTGGTCAATTACACATGCTTTTTGTGCGACGTCTCCTCAGCTGGACACATCCAAGGTTATCGGGCTAGGTGGAGAAAGTATGAGTTATCTGTATATCTATATAGATATTTATAGATATTGTTATATATTCTCCTCTCTCAAACCAATACCACCAATTGATATGCGTGCAGAATGATCCGCTCTGCGTTGTGTATGAATGATAAATGTAATACCCCTTGTTACCTCCTCCAAGAACTAACATATAACCCCTTTTCCAGATAATATATATGTCTAGTTCTACTAAGGTTTTCTACCTGATATTACAATAACCCTTACAAAAAATTACTGCAGTTTTTCTGAAGTAATACTGCAGTTTTTTGGACATGAAAAAACTGCAATACTGCACTTTTACTGCAGTTTTACTGCACATTTACTGCACTTTTTTTATATTGCAAACCTACAGTTGCTCTTCAATGTGCTGTAGCTTTATTGCATTTGTACTTCCGTACAAAAATTACTGCAGTAAAACTGCAGTACAGTGAAGTACAAATGCAGTAAAACTGCAATAAATGTGTAGTAATACTGCAGTAAAAGTGCAGTATTGCAGTTTTTTCATGTCCAAAAAACTGCAGTATTACTTCAGAAAAACTGCAGTAATTTTTTCGTAAGGGATTATCCCAACCCAAGATTCTTACCAGAGAGAGAGCTTTAATTAGAATCTACCCAGATTAATGTTACAGCAAAGACAAAACCAGAGTTCCAGTGATATACAGACGACAATCATTCATACCGACCACAAACATCCCATCTAATATCGGCTAAGTGTGTATGCCGCGTGGGTGATGTGCCAAGGGTGAGACTCACCAATCCAGTCTCCTTCTATGTGTTTCTATGTCTTTTTAAGGGATTTCTCTCTTGATGTGTAAATGTGGTCCCTGTCCTCTGCTCCCAAGACCCCACCGTGTGATGTCATTGACTTGCTATGTTTCCAATGCTATCTCCAGGTGATGCATTTCCTTCCTTCTCTACATAGTATGGAGGTGTGATATCATCTTACAGCTGTCTTTCCTGTTGCTTGCCGCTATCATACATACATATATACACACATAAACTTAATCAAGCACATATTAATTACAGATATACATACTTTGTATTTACCCCAACGGATATATATATATATTATGTTCTAGAACCCTATTATACCCTCATACTCAGCAAACACTCTGAGCTCATAGATAAGAGGGGCATCAGAGAAAAAAAAGGGCATCAGGAAGGAAAGAGGGATATTAGGGGAGGAAAGAGGGGCATCGGGAAGGAAAGAAGGGCATTAAGGGAGTAAAGAGGGGCTTCAGGGGAGGAAAGACGGAAATTAGGCAAAGAAAGATAAGCAACAGGGGAGGAAAGTGGGTCAAAGGGATTGGTCCATACAGGGCATTTTTAATGCATCTTTTCCTTAGCACAGAGCAAAGTTAGCAAAACCACTAACTAACACAAAATAAAATATAATAATGATTTTATTAAAGGAACTATACAAACAGCCATCTTTGAAATGTGGAAGGAAGTGTCGCGTGACAAATTCTATACATTTTATGACAGAAGTACTTTTTGCAAGTGATAAGGAAAAAAGAAACAGACGTTGGAATATCGTAATATGCCCTTAAGAAAGAATACGTGAAGGAATTACATTTGTTTTTGTTTTTTTTTTTTTGGTTTATAATGTCCTCATTGAGAAAAAGATACCGTTATCTTAAAAACATTATAAAGACAAATATTTCCTGTGAAAAAAGACTATTATGCTCAATAAAGCTACTGATGGATAATAGACTGCAAGCCTCCTATGCTAGATCTCTTCTACACATTTGAAGTGGAAATTGCTCAGACATTTATACAGCAACAATGTAGACAGTCACAGCAAGTTACACAGACTGTAACGTTAGTGATGTCAATGGGAAGTGCGCAAGCGGTCTCTCTTGGTGTTATAGACTGTCTCGCGCTGTTCCTTTAAGAGGGACTCGCTGGCTGTTACATACGCTTTAATGCATATAATTGCTGAGAGGTCCCTTTACATTTCCGCTGTGTCCTTTTTGCAAATGCATAGGGGGATTCTGACCACCCCCGGCTATTTTCCATGCAGTAAACCCGATATATTAAATCCTTCGGCCGATTCCAATGGCTTTGGTCTATTTCACTAAATAAAGAGGCTGCACGACCTTTGCCTATGAGGAAGTTTACAATATTTTGCTTACGAGGCACAATGGTGGCTTCAAGTACCGTTTTTTATGGTTACTCAGAAGAAGGATGATAGAAGTATTAATAGTAAGTGTATTGCTGCCAGCTTTCCTATTTTAATCATACTAAAGGTCAGGTCTGGACTGGCCATCTGGCACAGAGACGACAGCGCCCTGTGCTCACCCGATCTATAGCTTTAGCACCAGCCGCTGGCCTTAAAGTGCCAGGGCTGCCCCGTCAACCCCCCCCCCCCGATCTGGCCCTGCTTAGGCTTCCCATTGGATTTCTATTGATGCTGAGTAATTCCGTATACGTCGCTAGCTTGAACAGGACCAAGAGCAGCTGCCTTCCATGCAGGAGAGGCGTTCGGCCAAACACATCTCTTTGCGCATGATTGCACATCTTTACTACCAGTGATCTTCAGTGCTGGCTTGGTGAGAGTTATGGAGGTCCAGCAGCAGATACGTCTGATGATACATCATGCCACAGAGGGGGGAATTCCACTGCGTCTCCTACTAAGGGTACCTTCTTTATTTTATTTTGTTTTATTGGTATTGTTTACATTTTGAAGAACGCATAAGAAAGTATAAAATATCTTAACAAGCATTCTTTGTTGGTGAGGCGGCCTGGGACACGTATCTGTCACTTTAATTATAATAGTAGTCTTTAAACCATCTTTGGTGGACCTCAAACTCTATCCTCTGAACAGCGGGGTCTGTTTAGTAAGCGCTGATTCACTAGAAAATCACACATTACATTGTGAGAACAAGAAAACCTAGAAAAAAAACCCAATTATTCCCAAATATAAACCTCAACCAGAGTTCCTCATTCAATAAGGCGGAAGAGTTTCTCTTCCAGTGTGCATTATGAACGGTCAACCCGTTCCCTCAAGCTCTTCTGCGAGGAGAGGAGAGCAGCTGGGTATGACGTAGTTTGAAATCAGCCCGATGGAAATCTTATATATTTGATATATGGAACCAACTATGGTTTGCCGATCATAATGCGCAGTGAAGTTAGTGATTCGATGCAATAACTCTTCTGCAAACAAAACTCGTAACAACTCTTGGGATGGAACCCTAAAATTCTCCACTAGCGGAAAACATTCTGACGTTATGAACACAAGGAGCTACATGAATTCCATTTATGGGGACTTTGTAAAAGATTATGAAGCACCCCAAAAACTAGATGGTTACTATGCTTCTATTACGGTCATGATTTCTGATATTTATATCGGTCAGGTTTATTGAATCATCTGATTTCCTACAGGTCCAGTCACACAAAATATGGCTACTTTCTTACCTGCCCAGTCTGCCCTCTCCAAATTGCCCCAAATCCTCAGAGATCTGCGAATAATCTTAGAAATCTCTCGGTAATTTCAAGAAGAATCTCCTGAGGGACGTGCGGGTGTCCTCTGGAGCTCAGCGAAAGCCATTTGGTGAATGAATTTTTTCTTCTGCATGATTATTTCCTAACTTCCTTCTAGTTTTAGTTCATTTATAGCATGCAAATTAACTTCCCTCGGCTTCTTAAGAACAGCAGAAATCTGGACATATAGGGTAACGCTTGTAACCTTGTATCATTTTGGTCTACAAAACGCAATACAAGACCAAATCTCGACGTGTAGTTCTGGTGCACACTTTGATGCATTCTAGCTCCGTCACGTTACCATCACATTTGGTGCTTCATACCCAGAAACCCTAAATGTCTATCAATGCCAGAATAGTGATCTTTTGTTGTCTTTTGCCCATATAACTGGTATTTCCATCTGAGCTTTCCCTGCCCAAACCTTTCGGCTTGTTACCTGGACCGCGCCTGTATTCTGCCTGCCCTGACTCTTTGGACTGGATCTTGGTTAGTGAGTAGGCTTTCCCTTAGCGCTTGGATGTGACGCCATATCTACTAAGTCCTGGTGGTCACGGTACCTGAGGTTCATCTGAAGGGATAGTGACTGTTAGAAGCAGAAGAACTGCACCCTTCAGGGTTTCTTTACTAGACTCAGACCAAAGGTCCATCTATAGTATCTGAGATTTATCCATAAGGGGACCAAGAATCTTGGTATTTATCCATAAGGGGACCAAGAGCTCTCAACATAGTTGGTGTTCAAGAATTATACATTGGTCTCCACTTGGTGTCCACTTCACGACACTTTGGCTTTGCTGTCATCTTTTCTCCAAAAACATTTTATATTTTTTGACATAATAAGGTGTCAACCTCATAGTAGGATCTGCATGTCCAGTCTTTTAGTTGCCTCAATTGTGTCTTGTACCATCTTTGTACAGGCAGGTTGGAGGGGTAAAGTCATATTTCTTCGATCTTGTGATCAGTTGACACTCCTCTCTCCGTCAGATTCCTCCCTACTTTATACTCCTTCTCTATATTCTTATACACTGCCTGTGTTCCAGAAATACTCAATGTATATTTTTTAGTTCCCATATGTTTCTCTTAAATATGAGTACAAACTCACCTTTTTTAACAGAACCTAAATCCAGACTTTGTAGAATGTCCAACAGCTGATTGGTCTACAGGCTTTAACCTCAATACCTGATTAATAACCTAAGGGGTAACAAAACTTTCCAAAACATATGGTGGAGTCTGGACAGAGTGTGTTTTTAGTAGGAAGAATGTTATGGACACAGAAGAAGGAACTTTCCGGATACATGTATGCATGTATTAATTCAGCAAAAAGACTGTAACAATAGCCACATTTATTTTAACAATACCGTATTTGCTCAATTATAAGACGACCCCGATTATAAGACGACCCCCCAAAATCAAAATATTAATTTAGGAAAAAAACAAAAAGCCTGAATATAAGACTACCCTATAGGGAAAAAGTTTTACCAGTAAATATTAATTAATGTAAATTATTTTCATGTTTAATAAAAGCTATGATTGAGAAAAATATATTTTTTAAATTTCCTTTTATTTGCCAACCTGCCCCCCCAGTTATGCCACTCTGCCCCCAGAAATGCTTTATACCCCCCTATTTGCCACTCTGCCCCATGATATGCCTTATACCCCTGTATGCCACTCTGGCATATAGGGGGTTAAAAGGCATATCATGGGGCTGAGTGGCATATAGGGGGGTATAAAGCATTTCTGGAGGTATATAGGCATATCATGGGGCTGAGTGGCATATAGGGGGTTAAAATGCATTTCTGGAGGTCCAGAAATGCATTTTAACCCCCTATATGCCACTCAGCCCCATGATATGCCTTTTAACCCAGCATGTACTGGCTGCCTTGGCTTGATAGGAGTGTGATTGCTGTTAGCAGTTTGATATATATATATATATCAAACTGCTAACAGCAATCACACTCCTATCAAGCCAAGGCAGCCAGTACATGCTGGAACCTGGGGATGATAGCAGTGGGATTACAGCCTCCATATGCCATGCTACAACCCCCACCCCCCTTACACATCCATGCTATCACACACACACTCACACTCATTCACAAACATTTAAATACTCATTCATTCCCTTAATCACACACACTTCACACATACTCAAAAACCCTCCCCCACCCCCTCACCTGAACTGCAGATCTCCCACTCGCAGACTTCTGCAGGGGACCGGCTGTAGCAACTTCTCTGGCCCCGCCCTCAGAGGAGGGAGGGGGAGATAGAGCTCTGTGAGGACGCTGCAAGCTTCCTGCCCTGCTTCTAACAGAAGAGACGCTGCTCGCGACCGGTAAGCAGCATGGCGCCAGCATTTTTTTGGGGTCTGATTAGAAGACGACCCCGATTATAAGACGAGGGGTATTTTTCAGAGCATTTGCTCTGGAAAAAACCTCGTCTTATAATCGAGCAAATACGGTATTTTAACAACATCCATAGGGGGCAAGTGGTCGGATGACAGAATCCCTTGACATTATTTATTTGGCCTCTAGGGATTGAGCCAATCATTATTTTTCCTATTATCTAAGTAATTTATTGGAATCCAGAGATCAGGTCCATGTTTTACCAATTTCAACTCAACTCATCTCAAATTCTCTCAACGGGCCATGTACGTAGATTAATTAGCACCCAGTATTCTGAAAATTCCGGAAGGCGGCCATGATTTCAGGAGACAGAAGGACGTTCGACTTGTTTCATGGTCTTGAGAAGAAAAGGTCAGGGTGTTACATGGTTACTGCAGATTCCTGTGTCTGGGAAGCAGGGACAATATATGCTGAGCTATCCTGGAGGCCAAGTCTACGTTGCAAGCTCTTTCGAGGAGGATAAATCCTGGATTGGAGTTCACCTGAAATGGAAGAGCACAAGAAAAATATACAGTAAATGCTATGAAACTGTAGGTCACGCTGTGGACCAGGGAGACGCAGTGGACGTGATCTACCTGTTTTTTGAAACCATGCCTCCTTACTTGAAGTCCATACCTTTTATTGCACCAAAGGAGAAAAAAGCTGCAGAGGTCTCTTCTTCTGATGGAAACACCTAAAGCTTGTTGCCTTCAGACTCCCTTTTCTCTTGGGCTGCTATAGCTATATGCATTTTTCGCTACCATGCCACACAATAGGTTACTTTGTAAAAAAAAAAAACACAAGTATCCAGCACCTCCTCAGTGATGAAACCTTAAAGTATACATAGAATTCCCAGGCCTCGCCGTCCCTGTCCTCACCTCGCACACACACAGCGATCCGTCTTTACGCAACAAAAGGTCGATGGCGCAGATGTCCAGGTCCAGGATCTCCGATATCCTAACGGCCAGATACCTCTCCCTTTCATCCAGCGTGTAGCTTTCAGTATCCGAACCTAAAGAATTCACAGAAAGGAATTGAGGTTAAATTATGGAGAAAGAAGAAGAAAAAAAAAACGTTAAAAAAAAAAAAAAATTTAAAATTAAAAAGTTGGTGAGAAGAACAGAACGTATGGAGGACACTCTAAATGATCACAATTAGAATTCCTGTAATTAACCTTTTTATTATTATTATTATTACCTTTCCACACCTACAGATTGATCAAAAACAGAAAGAATGTTTCCACAAACATATATATATATATATATATATATATAACATATATATGTTGATTCTGACTTGAAGAAGACATTACTGTGTTAATGGGGGGGGGGGTTGCCTTATTCTGGATCAACTAATCAATGAATGGTTGAACTTGGAGGACTAAATGTCTTTTTTTCAACCTAAATAACTTTGTAACACACTGTATCTGCAGTGGATATGGCAACCTGTCTAGCTTTTGTTTAGGATAAAGGACTTATCGTATAGGTCCACGAGCGTTGGTGGTCCTTGTGTTCTTGTGATGGATGACCAAGGGCGAGATAAAGGAGTGGACGGGACAGACAGAGGAAAGCCCCAGGAGAGGACACTACAAAACGCCCGGCAGCTCTATCATACCTCTGCATAAGTTACTCTGGAGCCTTCCATCCTTCGCCATGCGTTTCACGGACGCCACAACTTGGCCTCCAATGACCAAGACTCGCACGTCACGACCATGGGACTCCTGGATGTATTTCTGGAAGAGATACGGGCTGTCCTTCCTCAGCACATGTTGGATCCCCACCAGGTGGCCCTTATCGGCAGCCAGGAACACAGCATTGCCTGACAATGAGGAAGACAAAAGGAGCGGGTGCCAGGGATGTTACCACACTCTTCACCCAAACTACTACACAAAAACAGCTACCACTATTTTTTTCGACCCCTCCTCACCTTGACAGCCCCGCGTGTTCTTAACCACAAGAGGGTAGGAGAGCTTCGACTCCCCCAGCTCAATTATCTCTTCGAAATCCGAATAGCCTCCTGAAAATTAGAAGAAATGAGGACCTAGCGACAAGTTCATATATTTGTGAATTGGGTAATGGGGTTTCCTCACCGTACGACAGGGTGTCGGGCATTGGGATCCCGTGTCCGGCGAGCTCCTGTAATGTCCAGAACTTGTTGATGCACCTTAGCATGGGTTGCAAGGGGTTGACGACCCGGCAACCCATCTTTTCCAGATGTCGGAGGACCGTCACTTCTCCATCCATTTTGAGATGAGGAGTGTGGCCCCGAAAGTACACCACGTGCGGGTACGTGGACAGCAGCCAGCCCTTCAAATACAGCTCTGCAAGAAAGAATGAGCACAAAGAAGCAAAGCAACACAAGACCTTCCATGGGGTGAACTCCGCAACGCTCACTAAACAGTAAAGCATCTAGAAGGATCATCCGTGGACGTAGCCCAAGAGGGAGGCGTGATGAATTATAACGGGGTTTGGACATTGCAGTTGACTTTTAAAATGTAACGCTCTGGAAATGCTATTGTTTTGTCCCAAAAATCTGTAGAATGACCCAGAATATGGGAAAAATTTTTACCAAAAAAAAATATATATATATATAAATTTATATACAGTATAATATTATTTAGCGATATTTCTGGGGTTGGCTTTTATCTACACTGTATCCCATAAAATGTAAAAGCGACAGAATAATTATAGTCTGCGGCCCCGTTGTTTTTTAATACTCCGCATTCTCTTGTGACTTACTAGCCTCATCTTCCCAAATTTCTCTACCTACTGTACCTGCCCCAGAGGTTACAGGTAGGGCAGCTGTTTGGCGAGATTCGGGAGTTTTCATTGGCTATCCAGGCAGTGGGAGTGGCTTCTGGCACCACCAACTCCAGGACCGGCTCCACCGCCTGACTGCTCCTTCTGTATTCAGAACTGATACAATGTGACAAACACAGGCTAACATAGTTACTGCCCCGCCTAGCTGCCACACACATAACTCCCATCACTCTTACTCAAGTGCCCCCTTTCCACAGACATAATGAGATCCTGGAACAGGACAGCTCGATAAGACACGGCCAGCCCCGCACACTGCTTCCTAAATGCCGTGTCCAGCGCCCGGTAGGAATCCTTTTCAGTCTCAGAGGAGTCTGAGAGAAGCCAAATCTGCGAATCCATGAACTGAAAGAGACAGGGGGGAAAAATGACGGGCCGAATGGGCCGAATGGTTCTTATCTGCCATCAGATTCTATGTTTCTGTGAATGAATGAGAGGAAACTGGCAAAAGTTCCTCATCTGCGGGCCATTAATTCTTGCTTGCTTGAAGCAGCCAATCAGTGGCAGGAAAATTCCTCCACTTAAATCAATGGAAGCACTTTCCACGGATGTACACGGGGTCTGAACGGACCCCCGCCAGCAGCGTTCAGAGAGCTAGCGTTGGTACTGGTTGGGGAGGTGGGGGAAAGGGGCAAATGCATGTGGGGGGTATTCATATGTATTAAAGCGCATGTGATGGTTGGAGCGTCCCTTTAATATGTCCACCCTATAGAGCAAAGTGAGTGCGGAGAAATGACAGAAACATTCAAGTATGCCGAAGGATTAAGCAGAGTACAATAGGAGGAATAATTTAAAGCAAGAGGATGGAAGACTGAGAAGTGACCCTAACATTTTGGGGGTGATAACTTCAGGAAATTAAATAAAACCACCAATAATATAACAGACGTGGGATCATAAAAAAAAATAAACAATATAAAAAATGTTGGAATTGCTATTTTTATATCTTAGTAACTTAACAATGTTGAAGATTATTTCCATAGATTCTCAGGGTTTTTGCCCCAGGGTGAAGGGCAGATTCTCGGGGTCACGCAGTCTGGAGACTCCTTGCTATTCTATGCTAATGTGATCATATATAGGGCTCCCAGTTGGTGCTTTTGCTCTCAGTATGTTATGGTTGATATCCCTACTTGAATGCAGGTGACTCGATTTCTAGCTTTGAATAATGACAAGTTAAGCTTTCCATGAGGGCCGGTATTAGAGCCATCTGGGTAACACATTTGGCGGATAAGTACGCAATGGGGCTTTGAAGGTGAAGAGTCTCAGGGTCGGTTCATTTTTCCTATGATTCCCATTATTAATGCAAGATATATGATAACACTGTTTAGGGTAAATCAGCATATAAAAAGAAATAATAAAAAATAATAACTCACAATTTTATAGGAGGAAGAGAAAGGCCCAAAGACGACACCGCGGATGGAATGGAATGGAAACCTGAAGGTTTGGCTTCTTGCATAGATAAGATGACATGTGAGAATTTACCCAAACAGTGCGAGCCTCCGGGGCGTGTGCTCGATAAATAAAGCTTTCAACCGTAATTAACCAAAAACGGTGAAACTAAAACAAACTTAACCTGAAAAAAGGGCGTATGCAAAAACTCAAATAAGAATGAAATAAAACTTATATAAATGAAGCATATGATAATGAGCATGGCTCCCGCCAACCGGAGCCCACCCTTGCGGGATGCGGGTAGGAGGTCCCGCTGCCGTCAGTGGGCAGTACCACTGATGTTGTGGGCGGTCCCGCTGATGAAGCGGGATACACGCATTTGTTGCTGCAGGGGAAGTCCTGCTGCTTGCGCCCCCATGCGCATTAATTTCAATGGGAGCGCTTTCCTGCCAGTGTCATTGCTTACACCGCCGGAAACCATGACCTTTCCGGGACCTCTGATGACCTTACCGGCCATTTCCACTTGAAAAAGAGAAAGAGGTGTCAGCAATCACGTGCCGATAGTGAAAGAAATCAAAAAATATATAAAATATATAAAAATATACTTCCCAGAATAACCACTGCGGCAACCCTCAGAACACTCCTCACAACACTCCACACAACACTCCTCAGAACACTCCTCACAACACTCGTCAGAACACTCCTCAGAATACTCCTCATAACACTCCTCATAACACTCCTCACAACACTCCACACAACACTCCTCACAACACTCCACACAACACTCCTCAGAACACTCCTCACAACACTCCACACAACACTCCTCACAACACTCCTCAGAACACTCCTCACAACACTCCTCACAACACTCCACACAACACTCCTCACAACACTCCACACAACACTCCTCACAACACTCCTCACAACACTCGTCAGAACACTCCTCAGAATACTCCTCACAACAGTCCACACAACACTCCTCAGAACACTCCTCAGAATACTCCTCACAACACTCCTCAGAATACTCCTCAGAACACTCCTCACAACACTCCTCACAACACTCCTCAGAATACTCCTCACAACACTCCTCAGAATACTCCTCACAACACTCCTCAAAACACTCCTCACAACACTCCTCAGAACACTCCTCACAACACTCCACACAACACTCCTCACAACACTCCTCACAACACTCACAATACAGCAGAAAAAAAACAGGGGCGCATGTTAAAAAAAGAGGCTCATCAGGAAAATCTGTAAAAACACGTCTTTATTCTTCTATACGGTCTGTGGATAAAACAAAAAAGTGAAATAGTGCAGTATCCTCAGGTATGGCACATCAGTAAAAACGGAATGGTTGGCTAAAGTGTTACGCGTAAGCGGTTTAGTTATGCCAAGCATTGATAAGGGAAAATAACAGAAAATAACAGGAAAAGAGGATGGGAGGAATGAGAGGAGGGAAGAGAAACAAGGAAAGTAATTAGAGAAAGGAGAGCAGAAAGAGAGAGAGAAAGAGACTTGGAAAGACAACAGAGAAAAGAAAATAATAGAAAAACAGGGGGAGGAAAGGAGAAAGGATTCCCAGGAGATAAAGAGGTAAATCTAAGACCTATCAATCCCTCTTTGGGATCATTTCATATGAAACTCTTCGCAGAGCTGCTTGGCTTCTTTCCTTTTGGTGCGATAGCCTGCAGGGTTGTGATGAGTAATGCACCGTGTGCCTGCGTCACATGCGCGATACACCTAGCAATAGCCTGGAGGAGGGAAGCAGCACCCAGTACACCAGACAAGCGGCATTTGTTAGCGAAACAATGTTTGTTAAATGACTGTTGCTATAAACACTGTTTGCGTGACAGAAGGGACGGTGCTGGAAATTCTTTAATGGCTCCTTACTGAGGCACGCGTGAAAATTCACAATTCTTACCCTAATCTCGGGAGACGCGTTTGTTTAGGGGGTGTGGTTAGAGGTGCAGCTGGGGCGGAGTTTTACCCAGGCTTTTTATACGGCTTTGGGAGTGCTAGATTATTTGTGTATCTGAGTGGGGCATTTAGAATAAGAGTAAGGGGTTTTATTCACGCAGTTTTAATTTATAAAGCCATTTCCTGCTATTTCTATACACATTATCGGGGCTTTTAGGGCTGTAGAACCCTGCGATACCCTCATACCCAGGAAACATTCCGAGCTCCTAGAAAAGAGGGGCATCAGGGGAGGAGAGAGGGCATCAGGGGAAGAGAGGGCACCCTTTTCAGGATAGGTGGTCCCGCTGATGTTGGTGGACGCTTCCCCTGATCACGGGTGGTCCGCTGATCCCGGTGTGTGGTTCATGCAGGGCTAGTCCCACACGCAGGAAAGTGCCATGGTCGGAAGGGATGCGGGTGGGACGTGCTGCAACGCTGCTCCTGAGGGCCGGGTTTATTTGTCGTGAAACCCTGAGGTTTCCCAAATAAGGGGGTATCAGGGGTCGAGACACCGAGGGTTTCAGGGCCAAAAGAGGGATGGTCAGCGACATGTGAAAGACATGTGTGCCCTGGAAAATGGCAGGATCTGGTCACCATTATGGCAGGGTCTGCTCAGTTCACTTCAACATGCTCCCAGACAGGACTAGTGTAAAGGCACAGGGGTACTGTCTGGCTCCTAAGCACAGCTTCGTAATATGTGTGAATGCCAGTATGACACACTTCCGGCAAAACTTCCTTGCAGTCCCCCTCTTTCATAGATGACAATCTCCATATTTGTAACGGGCGGAAGTTGCAAATTAGTGGTTTGGAACATAACTATTCGTACCGGAGGTGTACTTATTTAGGTTTCCCATGCCCGAAACGACAAGCAGCCGCCCGCTGTTTGCGGTCACGTGATTTAGCGGTACTTGCCATTCCCAAGATGGCGCCCGGATGCTGTCTCCATGGTGACAGGCGGAAATCGGCAGTCAGCTGCTTCAGTGTCGGTAAAGATGGCGGCGGAGGCTGAATACGAGTCGGTGCTCTGTGTCAAACCCGAAATTAGCGTGTACCGGATCCCGCCGCGGGCCTCCAACCGGGGATACCGGTTAGTCAGACTGTATTCTAGTGACAGAGGAACGGATGCGGGAGGGAGGGCAGCCGCAAAGGCGTATTACAGCGAATTATATTGACATATAACATAGAATTACGTGTAAATTGTGAATATTGTATATTTTATAGTATAATTCGCCTGATGTTACATTAAAATATGACATTATCAGAAAAATTATATATATATTTTTTTAATTTGTCTTAAGATTTTATTGATGTATCTTCATGGCATTTAAATATCTCTAATTATACGTGTGTTTATATATATATATACACGAGAGCGCTACGGAACCTGCTGACGCCCTATAAATAACGTCTTGCTTTTTGTTCATGTTCACGGCTGGGTAGATTAGAGCTCCGTAGCTATCCAGCCATTCATTCCCTCGCACCGGTAAGTAGATGGAGCCGCAAACCTGTCTCATTCATGACTGTCGCCTTCCCTCCGCTGTAGGGCATCAGACTGGAAACTTGACCAGCCGGACTGGACCGGTAGAATGCGGCTCACCTCCAAGGGGAAGGTGGCATTTATCAAACTGGAGGACAAGGTTTCAGGTATTTGCCAGCCACGGGTGCCATTGTTCCGTATGGGCTCGGTGATGCTCGGGGTCACCTCTCTGACTGGTAGTATCTTACTTTTATTTATTTATTATCAGGTGAACTCTTTGCCCAAGCCCCCGTCGATCAGTTTCCTGGAATCGCAGTGGAGACGGTGACAGATTCCAGTCGTTACTTTGTGATCAGGATTCAGGATGGGAATGGTAAGGAGTCTGATGGAATGGGAGACCGGATCTGGGGAGAAAATAATAGAAATGTGATCCCGGGTTAGGACGCTCAACAGACTGATGAGAACCACCTTTTGTCCAGAAAACACCATTTTTGGTTGGCCTTTCAGAGAAAAAATAGCGTGACTGTGAATGAGGAGGACCTCGGTAGGAGGATCATGTGCGCAGCATGAGCTTGAACAGGGATAGGGTGGAAATAGTGTGATATTCATTATTACTGATGACGTTGTAGGTATTTTTGTATTCAGTAATGGGCATTTCATTCATTGCGCTCTTCTCCACCATCTATAGGAAGAAGTGCATTCATTGGCATCGGGTTTGCAGATCGGGGAGATGCTTTCGACTTCAACGTGACCCTCCAGGATCATTTCAAGTAAGAACTCAAGCTTCCTCTGGCTATGGCATGCCTCGGGGACATGGGCTTGTTAGAGGACCGGTCACTCGTCACACGTCGAGCGTGTCCTCTCTCTCCAGGAGAGCTGTACATTTGCACCCTGTTTTGCAGCCCTCAATGACCTGTGATATCTTGTACTTCTTGGTACAGGTGGGTAAAGCAGGAATCTGACTTTTCCAAAGAGCCTCAGGGACAAGACAACCAACCAAAGCTCGACTTGGGGTTCAAAGAAGGCCAGACGATCAAGCTCAATATCGGGGTAGGTCTTGTCTTCTAACGTAGACCTAATTAAACCGGCCCGGGCTGTCCTCGTGCGGCTACTGTTTGTTTTTACCTGAATCTTTCTGCTATTTCCTTTTCTAATAACTTGCCCACACTTTGCATCTCCATCTTCAGAACATAAAGAAGAAGGATGGCTCGGGCAAGCCTCGAGGGAATGCTGGATCTGGGGGCTTTGCACTGCTTCCTCCCCCTCCAGGGGGCAAAATCTTTGCTGCTCCTGTTCCTGTATCCGCTTCTATACCTGTGGCAAATCACGTTACCCCTCCACCTCTGCAGCCCAACAACACTTCCGCCAGTCCAGGTAACAGCCCCGTTCCACTGCATACAGCGACCCCTCAGATAAAGCCCCTTTTTTAATTCAAACTGTGTGCCAGTACCCCCCATCCAACAGGGTAACCCAAGCGAAACACCCTCTCAAACTATATACCTGCACCCCAGCAGGACACTGAATACTTCCCACCAGCCATATTTTATTAACGTGCCAAGGAAATGTACGGTCTCCGTAGGCCTTTCTTTTCTTCTATCCCATACATCTTGTGTATAAATATTGGTTGTAAGGTTTCTAGATGTTCTGCGTTACTTGTGTGGCTCTCCTTTTGATGATAAGTTGGAAGCCATCATCCTGACACTTGCCACCTCTATGTCCCCAGACATTCTGCTCGATCTCGGCTCTCCGGCTCCACCGGCTAAGCCCGTCGCAGCCGCATCAGACCTGTGGGGAGATTTCAATACAGCAAGCAGGTGAGGAAATTCAAAAGAAATGTTATCCAAAATGATCATGTAAATAGCTTGGCAATGTTAAGGTCATCTATGTGATACGTGTCTATAAGCGGGCTCTGGGGGTCTACAAGTAAAGGAAGCTAGGCGTGCATTCCACATGCGTGACTAAGCCATGTGGAATTAGTCAAAAATCTGGTGACCTACCCAGAATCCTAGCTGCCCCGAGCTTGTGATTACTTTAACTAGGATGTGTATACGTACCCGGGAGGATGTATAAATACAAGTCCGGTTTCTCAGACTAATTCTAATCCCTTCGTTTAAACTCTGCCCGTCTGTTTGCGAGATGTGAATAAAGATGTCTGGCTTTCCTACGTATGAACAGAAACGGGCACAGTCATGTTCACATTGAACGCGGCTCCGATAATGCTTCAGCAGAGGAGGTGCACTGGTGTGGTAAATTAGCTTTTATAAGTATATGTAGATTTTGGCTCAATTACACTTTTTTCCCCCATTTCCCCGAGTGTGTTTTGTAACCCCTTTTGGGAAAATCTCTGTTAACCGGAAGTGTGTGCAATACTACTTAATTATCACATAGTTTGGTGGTAACTGTCAGAGCTGGGGTCTTGGAAACTTTAAGGGGGGGTTCTTTTTTATTTTTTCTCTGGGGGGGCTGTCGGGTTGCTTGTATTGTGTCTGACCCGGTCTGTCTCTCTCCTTTCTAGCAGTCTGCCCTCTCAAGGTCCGCAGGCGTCCAGCTGGGTTCAGTTTTAGCTGAAGATGTTTGGATCTACCCTCCTGTCTTGTGGAGAGCAGGCCGCCCCCTACACAGCCGGGGACCGACGCAGCTCCGTTACACGTATCATTGTGATGTATCCTCATTACCGGGCTGTGCGCTTGTCGGCGATCACGTGATCTGCCGTCAGGGTGGCATCTCCCCCCGAAATGCCTGCTCCTTTCTCCATTTCCCCGCAACTCCTGATCCATCCTCCCCTAATCGGTGACCTTCTCTCTCTCTCTCTTTCTTGCATACGTTACTGTATGATAATCGCTGTCTGCACCTATATGTGAGTCCTTACACAATCTCAGCCTGTCTTAACCCCCCTCCCATTTGTACAGCCTTGGGTACCATTCTTCACTCTGCAGTGTCATTTTGCTGCTAGGAGGTGGCGTGCCGTTTGGTTGGCACAATAATACACACATTTGTCCTGATTGGGAACAAATTCTGTCCTGATCCTCTCCAATGTGCAATATCTATCCCTAAATATGAATGATGATGCAGCCATCACCTGTCTTCTAGAATGGGTGAGACCATATTCCTCCGGCACTGTCAGGGTTAATGTTACTCACGTGTCTATGTGTCGTCTTGTAACCATGAAACATATTTATTATCAAGTCATACAATCAGATGAAGGAACAAAACTGTACATATTAAACTATCTGTTACCACGAACCTCCTATAGCTGACTGAACTTTTGTTACTGTTGATACCTTCCCAGCTTTGTTCTTTCTATACTCCTAGCGGCGACTACGCCTATTGCATTACTTCTGGATAATGTATATAACGAAAGCACGCTATACCAGCGCCGGCACCGCTTAATGTATATAACATGCTATTACTCAAGTGCTAGATCTCCCAGTGACCCTTTCCTTCCCAGAAAAGTTCAATACAGTGTGAGTGCGCTCGATATAACAGCATGAAATAGAACAACCAGAAGCGTATCGGCACGAGAAGCCGATGGAAACGTTACTCCTTTCCTTATGGTTCAGAATACGTTTACCTCTCGCCGAGTTGGTTTTTATACGGACCAACACCGGAACCGGTCCGATGCAACCGCAGTTATACGAGCAAAACGTTTTTCGTGGTGGGCTGTTAAAGAGTTAATGACTTAAAGGGCCTGGCTCATTTAAAGTATGTTAACACACTCAGTATACCAAGAGTACACATTAATAGAAACAAGCAGAAGAATAAAGGTGATTAGAAAATCACATTATTAAAGTAAATAAAAGCTATTAAGGTAAATAAAAGCAAAACCAAGAGCCAGAAACACACTTTGTCTGATTTTGCTTCAAATCCCTGAAACGTTTTTCAGCTGTAGTTAAGAATTATATTATATTAAACGATTAATGATCTGTGATTAATGTCTAAGAAGACACGGAGACAGTGGCTGTTAATGGGACGGTGTGCTGATTATATACATTTTATTAATACAATATTATACAATAACATTTTACAGTACCCGATGCATCCTTCATACCACATTTTGGGCAAAGATTTCCCCTGTTGCACTTCACCCCCCCTTGATTGATTACTATAATCTCTAATAGATAGCTTATTGGTGGTAGAAGTGGGATCTCTTATGACTTGAAGATACCAGCGCTATTATTTAGTTGCCCCATTCCCTCGTGTCAGTGATCATCTATGACATCTGCTAGACACCAGGACATAGGATCTTCTCTCTGGACCTCAAGCCTCGATCGCGTCCGTAGCCCCGGCACCTGCGCTGTTAGGCAGCTGAGGGCCCAATGGCCCCTGACCCACTGAGTCATTGGGCTTTTCGCCATTTGATACAGAAACAGACATTTAAGACTTCATGCAACTACAAAAAAAAACAACAAAAAAAAACCATGGTTTTCCGAGCCCGAGTAGCTCACACGGACTCAGCTGTTCCAAAAATGGCCACCTTTGACGCAGTCCAGCTGCAGTACACATCGCACAACCATCAGCCAGAAACATTTCGCCAAACGGCTGTAAAGAAATCTTGATGATGATTTATAGATTGATATTTTTTGTCCTATAATCTCTGGGGCTGGAACCGCGAGCGATCATCGTCGATACCCAAAGACCACGAAGCTCAGTGGCCTCTAGTAAGGACCTGGACGCAGTTCAGGGGTCCCATTGACGGTGATTATGCCCGAAGACCCTGTTTAAATTGTAATCGAGGCTCCAGACCTCCAATAGTCAACGACATGGAGACGAAGCTGGAACTCTACCCGCTGCCCGAGCGTCCAAGCGGAGGCCGTTCACAGAGCCACAGGGGAAAACAATCAGAACGATGGACCAAAAGGCTAAAGAGGGATCTCTCCAGCGACACCGCGTCGTACTAGCAGGATATTACACGGCTTCTCACGCAGAGATGAAAATTAAATAAAATTAAAGCTCTAATTAGAAACAGAAAGCGTCTTTTTCCTTCCGTACCAGCCAATGAAGGGAGAGATTACATCCGCAAAGAGTCACCGAGCCGCACGGAGTACGGTGGAGATTTCCTTCCGATGCAGCTTCGGCCCTCTGGATTTTTTAGCTCACTCCGGAACCGGCGCACTGCGGGCGACCCCCTAGCATGCACTCGCAGGGCAGCGGGTCAGTCGGTGGTCACTGGCTGCTCGTCGGGTGGGGAGGAAAAGCCAACTGGAGGGCGCCGAGATCGCGTGCGTCGGCCGCGGCGTACAGGTCACTCTGCCCGAGCATGGACAAGGCCATGCGCAGGGTGCTCCAGATATTGTCGGACATGGCATCTCCCGAGCCGCCGCTTTGCCGCTGCATGCTGAGGGCCTCCAGAAAGTGCTCCACGGCCTCCCTGCGCGGAGAAGGGAGAGGCGTCAGAGGGGAGCGAGGGTAGAAGGGGGGGTACACACCTTCACCTGCACCCGCTTACCTGTGCGCCCCCAGGTTAATGCAGGCGATCCCCAGGTTGTATCGGGAGCGGATGAATCCGGGCTGTAGCTGCAGCGCCCGCCGATAAGCCTCCACGGCAGCCTCGCTGTCATTACCGTTGGCCAGCGTGGCACCCAGTTTATTCCACAGCAAGTAATCCTGGCCGGCGTGAATGAATATTTTATAATTCAGGAACATCGACAGATACAACGAACGGTAAAAAAAGGACATTTCTAGAAACAAAACTATTACTCTGTGTTCCGGTTTACTTCTTACCCCAACCACATCGTGAACGGTCTCTTTCCAAAACGACTGCCTGGTTGTCAAGTGTCCGCTCCTACTCTCATTGCCCTCAGCCCTGGCTAGTGCACTCTTAAAGGGGGTGTCTACCATCTACTGCTGTATACAGTAATAACCCACAGAGCTGTATACACTAATATAACCCCCAGCACTGTATACAGTAATATAACCCCCAGCGCTGTATACAGTAATAACCCCCCAGCGCTGTATACAGTAATAACCCCCCAGCGCTGTATACAGTAATATAACCCCCCCAGCGCTGTATACAGTAATATAACCCCCAGCACTGTATACAGTAATATAACCCCCCCAGCGCTGTATACAGTAATATAACCCCCAGCGCTGTATACCGTAATATAACCCCCAGCGCTGTATACAGTAATATAACCCCCCAGCGCTGTATACAGTAATATAACCCCCAGCACTGTATACAGTAATATAACCCCCCAGCGCTGTATACAGTAATATAACCCCCCAGCGCTGTATACAGTAATATAACCCCCAGTGCTGTATACAGTAATATAAACCCCCCAGCGCTGTATACAGTAATATAACCCCCAGCGCTGTATACAGTAATATAACCCCCAGCGCTGTATACAGTAATAACCCCCCAGCACTGTATACAGTAATAACCCCCTTTATCTCCAGATCTGGAGCTGTCGTTGCTGTCAGTCGTGTGATATTTTGGGTGACTTTCCCAGCTCAAAAACCTCACTGGGCTGATGCTTTATGGAAATGCTAATGAAGTCCTAGTGGGTGGTTAAGACTGAGCCATTCTATTGTATGATAAGGAGTCGGGGGGGTTGTCTATTAGAACAGAGTGAGAACGGCTGATACGCAGCTACCTGAAAACATTATATTATGGGGGGGAAACTACAGCTGGTTTGAAAAAGAAAATGGCGCAATGGTTTAGAAAACCTTGTTTTAATCTGATACCAGCGATGAGAAATAGCAGGGGTCCCCTTTAACCCCTAAACCCCACTCACGTCGGGTCTCTGGCTCAGAGCGGCGGTGAAGCAGTCCACAGCTTTCTGATACTCCCCACTCAGGTTGAACAGCACACCGAGTCCACACTGCACATCAGGATCCACGTTCGATGGGTCCAAGCGCACGGCTGACAGAAAGAGTTCCCTCACTTCCGAAAACAAAGAGCTGGAGACGCAAGAACAATTACATAACCAAGAAGGGACCTCTGAGGTCTTAAAAGCTTACGGTCCACGGTACAGGAACCCCCCCGAGCCGAAGGGAAGTCTCCACCAACAATACTCACTCGGACAGCAGAGTCCCAAACGTGCGCGTCCTCGGAGCGTTTCCGCTGGCGATCTCGTCGGTCACCAGGTGGCTGTACTTTGGGTTATATCGCAGCCATTCACGTAGCGTCTCGCACGCCTGCTGCTGGAGACACTCGTTGGTGAAACTCACGGCCAGCGCCATCAGCGCGTTGCTATTATCCGGCTTCAGCTCCAGGCACCTACGGTGTGAGACAGACGTGAGACCCAGAGAGACGTCCAGAGACACGCCGGCGATTCCGGCGACCGGAGGAGACCTCACCTGCGCAAAGCGCTGATGGCTGCCAGTTCTTGCTCGTTCTCTGCCTGCGTCGTGCCCAGATACTGCCAAGCCTGGGGGCGATAAACCGATAGAAACGTCAGGATATGTACAGAAAACCAAAGAAAATACCCTAAATATATTGATGGCGCGGCCAAGACACTTCATGCAAATTACCCATCCCGTCCCATGATCCTTCAGGACAGATCACATGGGACGTGATGAGACGCCGCCGTGTACCTCCATGTGCTGGGGGTTCCTCTGTACGGCCACTTCAAACATTCGGACCGCGCTGGGCAGGTCTCCTTCCCTCAGGCGCTTCAAACCTTCTTCAAACGGTTGCTGCTCCTCGGAAAACGGGTTGTCGGCTTCAAAAACGTACCCCTTACAATGCAGGCAAGAGAGAAACGACGGTCAGCGAGGGGGGCACGTGAATAAAGATTAAAAGGGCAGAGGTGAAAGCCGCAGAGGGCGAGGTGGGCATCAGAGTTAAAGTGGCTGGTACAAAATGGACAGGTCAGCAGAAGAGCAAAAAAAGGACACAAACGGGACGAGAGAATAAGTTAGTGAGGTTGAGGGTCACCTTGTCATAAGATTTAGCAGACAGGTCCTGGAAGTCTGACAGCCACGGGTGGGCTTCTGCATCTCGTTTCGACATTTCCTCCCACTCTTCCTGCAGCTTGTCCCAAAAATCCACATCAGCCTGCATCAGAACCAAAAAAAAACCCGTTGGCGACACCAACCAAGAGGACCTGATGGCCAACTCCACCGAAAACAGCCATCGTCTCATACCTACATCCATCAACTCATCCTTTTTACCCAACAAGCATCTTAAGTCTTCAAATCCTTCCATAAAGCCACCTAAGAAACCTCACTGCCACGACCATGAAATGTAAAACACTCTCAGCAAATGGCCAGGTTGGGTGCAACCCACTCAGTCTCTACGAAATCCTGCCCTTGAGCCTCACTCGCACTCCCTTACCTCTACAGCGGCCTTGGCCGTTTCAAATTCTTTCTCCATGGGGGCAAACTGGTCGACCCACTGCTCCGCGAGCGCCTGTAAGGAAAACGAAACGGCGAGAGAGATGATTGACTACGCGTAGCAAACCGTAGACAGACGCCATATTGAAGTGCGTCCACAAGGGTAGCGAGACATCAAACGAAAGCGAAAGAAACATTCCAACGAGAGACAGCCTGTCAAAGAACAAGCGCGTGGTGAGGGACTACTTGTAAAACAGAGTGTAAATAGCCCGCTGTCTAGACAATGCCAGAGTGCCGAGGGTAAGCAGTTGGAGATAGATGGAGGACGGTTTCGGGATTTAATCCCTACGTGGGTCACTACCTGTTCCTGTATAAACTGCTCAGACCACTGCTCTGCCTGAGGGGCCGCCTGGGAGAGGGCGCTCGGAGTGTGCGTGAGAGTGAGTTCTCCGTCCCCTATCTTCCTCACAAACTGGAGAAACTGAGAGACAAAGAGATCGAGACATGAAACGTGAGAGGAACAATGAGGGCACCTGGTCAGAAGGACAGAGCAAGAGAGTAAGGGTCAAAAAAAGTAATCATAGAGGGGCCCAGACGAGAAGAGTCCTAAAAACAGTAGGGGAGTTAGAGACAGACGTCGTATATTCTCTAATCTGGGACCCCAAGCCTGGAATGCTCTCCCAGGATACCTGACTGTTGGCCAGTTTGGGGTCAGTTACTTGAGACAGGAGGGATTTGGCTTCTCTCTGTAGATCGTCTTCAGGCTGATACTCTTGAGACCTGCAGCAGATTAGAAAACAGAGCAAAAGAAATAAGGAGGAGTGGAATAAATATAAGTTGATGTCCTTAAGAGTCCCGTCACTTTCTCACCATTTCTCGGCCATCGTGCCCTCGTTCTCCCCCAACCAGAGTTTTTCTTCCGACTGCTGGAGGTATTCTTCGGCCCAACGGGACGGGGAAGAGAGGGGGTCTGTGTACAGAGAGAAGCGAGTGTCACACGGGGGGGAAGAGATGAAGCGAGAGGAGACAGACTTGCCAAGGTCTCCCCACCTGTCTGTTCGGTGAACTCTCGACTCCAATCCTCTTCTTCTACGGGATCAACAGCTTCAGGGCCAGCAAACTCCTCGGTCCAATTCTCCAAGAGCGCAAGATCGGCCACGTTGGGGGCTGGAATACAGAATACAATTAAGAGAAACCTCATAAAGGGGGTGATAAAGCGTTCGGTGGGAGACGGTCAGAGAACCACAAGGTACGTGGACAACCCGCAGACGGCAAGCACATGCAGATAATGCCACCGACCAAATCTGAAAACCTTAGCCCCTGGCGTAACCTACTCGACCCCCCCCCAAAACCTCCGTCCCCGGTGTCAAAAACTTTGTGGCGCTCTCGCTCACCTCGTAGAGGCTCCGGTCGGAAGCTGCTTTGCTCGATCTGTTGCATCTCTGCCAAAAGGCCGTCCATCTTAAAGGTGTGAGGAGCACGCGCATGAAGAGAGGGAGCGCGAGACTGCAGGAACTCGGACACAAGCTACGAGACATAAAGACTCGTGAGGCCGAGAGGGCCGGAGAATATCCAGAGCCAAGCGATCGTACCTGCTGGAAGTCTGCGTTTATACAACAACGTGCAGGGACATCTCCTAACCACTCAAACATGTCCTAAGGCCAGGTACCTACAGGAGACCTCCTGCCCAAGATTTTACTTATTACGATTCAATTCACCATAACCAGGGGACATCCCGGGGGGAGCAGACCTCCGACACAGAGGCTGGAGAAATAAGTAAAAACAGTGTGCGTCGGAATAACTACGGCCAGCGGGTTCAGGCAGAAGGCGCTTGGGTCTCCCACACAGACGTCACAGAAGATCTTGCTGAACATACAAAATGTGAGTTTTGGGACTAAACACTGTAAAAGAAGAAATCCGTGTATGTTCCGTGTTGAGAACGTAGAACCCCGGGGAAGAGAACACGTGACCCGGGTCGGGACGTTCCAGCAGGTCGTCCGGTGAACGTATAGAGAACGTATAGAGAACGCCATCTGCTGCTCACCTCGTCTTCTGTGGCTTCACCGAGAGGTTTTGAGACCTAAACGGACAGACGTAAAAGAATGAAACATTAAAGCGCCGCCTGTTCTGTGGCGGAACGCAGCCGCGGGCGAGACACTATGAAGCACAAGTCACTCACGGCGATGGCTCCTTGAGGCCACGTCCCAGGCTGTAGGCCCTCCTCGCGCAGGCCCCTGTCCTGGGTGAAGTGACCGGTCAGTTTCATGAGTGGGTTGGTGCCGCCACATTCTGTTTCCACTAATCCTCGCATCGCCATGGTTACTCTCTGAAAAGAAAAATTACGTAAAAAAATTGGCAGCGATGCCCTGCAGGTACTGGTTTGGGGTGCAATATACAGAAACGGTATTTATTCCAAACTAAGGATCAGACAAATTTTTTTACCAGCGGCTTATAAAAGTGACACGTCAATACTGAGAGAAGTGGTAGATAAGTGGAACAGCCTCCCAGCAGAAGTGGTAGAGGCTAATACAGTGAGGGGATTTAAACTTGCATGGGATAGACAAATGACTCCTGAATCTAAGACGAGACCAACGACTGATTAAGGTTTTAGACTTTACAGCAAGAGAAACGGGGGCCGGATGGGGCCGATCTGCCTGTAGGTTTCTCGCCCTCGCATCGGGGTCAGCCTGGGATGGGGAGGGGGGCTGCAACACATTAGGGGGAAATAGTAAATACGGGAGGATCTATGTTCCAAAAACCTCCTATCCATAGAGGAATGAGGGGGAGCTGACACACAGGGGCAGGTGGTAGCCCCACACACTGAGGGGATGTCTGTTACCTGTAATGCTCCTGGTGACAGATCCACTCACTCTGTGACAGTCTAGTCCCAGGAGCTGTCTGTCTCTTGCTGCGCCTCTGCCGTTCTCTAGATGCAGGTTTCCCTGCCTGTCTCCCTCTTTCTTTTTCCTACGTCTCTTTTTCTCCCAGTCTGTCTCTCCCTAAGTCTGTCTTTCTGTCTGTCTCCCCTCCGTCTGTCTCTCCTTGTGTCTCTGTCTCTTCCTGGGTGTCTCGCAGTCAGAGTTCAGGGGGAGGAGCTACTCTTAAAGGGACAGGACCCCGCTCGGCAGCCTGTGACTCCGGCACTCAGTGAGGGGCGGGGCCTGCAGCCGGCGTTTGTTTACGCATCTAATAAACAGAATGCAACAATGTATCCGGCTCATTGTACGGAATGTTAACCTCTGCAGTGCCAAGCCACAGGCTATACTCAAACACCAGCATGCAGAGATATAGAAATCATTGGGCTGATACTAGCCGTACACACAGACTCACAATAAGGGGCAGCTAATAACACACAGAAGTGTAATAATAATAATAATAACAATAATAATCTCTAGATTGTAAGTTTATTTGAGCCGGGCCCTCCTCACCTGTTGTTTCTGTAAGTCATCTTGTTATGTTATAAACTACTTGTTATGTCCCGTCTACCCTTTGTACAGCGATGCGGAATCTGATGGTGCTATATAAAACAAATAATAAATAATAATATAATCATAGTATACTTAGAGGCAATGGCAGAGTTGGTTAGATTTAAGTTACCATTGGCCTTCTCATTTATATAAAAAGAGCACCAGATAGAAAAATTACAGGACAATCCCACACAACGGAGTTTATTAAACTAATTTACATTACATACAACGCAAACAACAGCAACTTCTACACAACGATAGCATTTGTGTAGGTCAGTACCAGAAGCAATACACCTGAAACAATAACACAAACACAAAGAAGCAACAGTAGGCATGACATACAGTAAAAAATACATTGTACGCTTTCAGTGGTGCACAATAGTTGTATAACGGCAGTATTATTTATTATTATATTTTATTTATATAGTGATATATCCTGGCCTAGGCAGACTAGGCTTAGGGCGGTAGGTCCGGGGGTGTGGAGGACCTCTGATCTCCCTAAGACCCTAACCAACCCATCATGGTGGGTGTGGAGGGGCGGCTGCGGGCAGGTAAATTCACCACTGGGCAGGAAAGCACCTGATCTGCTGGCTTGGTCTGGGCTCCCCTCTAGGTTGAAACAAAGTTTATGACTTGTATTGGTCCATTAACCAATCCACTCATAGAATGCAGCAGAAGAGCTCCTATTGGCTGATTAAAACGGTGAGCAGGGTTTCATGCCCTTATCATTCCTCCACATGCCCCGGACTTTCTACCGGCCTCATAGAGATACATGTTATTACACTGCCATCTAGTGGTGGTGCTTGGCGCCTTGATAATAAGGTGGTTGTAATACCTTATATAGTATATATTATATATATATATATATGCATTTTATTCATCTGTTGTTTAGGTTCCATTGCATAACAATAACAATAATAATTTGTTTTCTGGGGGTTGGTTGATCTAAAACATATTCATACATATTCATCAATGTTCCATTGATCTACTACCACTATCTACTTCCTTCATTGTTCCACATGGAGACAGTAGACAGTGTGACACGCTGGCTTCATGGCGCTTGAGTTTATCTTCTGTCCCCTGAAAACTTTACTGAGGTCATCAAGAAAGAACCCTTTGGCTCAGAGCGGCTCCTTCATCGCCTGGCCTGTTCCTTAACACAAGTCTGTTAATCATTTCCCATAAATTACCTCTCACCCTAACAGAACTAACAAGGGGCTGATTATTAAACAGCGCTATGTTTAACCATTTACATACTTACTAGTATTTGAGTGTCCGCTCCTAGACACCTGAAAGTAGACAACGTCACCAGTGTGCTGGCGCACAATACATGGGCGATGGTACAATGCGCCCCCCAACGTATAGAAACGAAAATACATTTTGCGTGTAGCCGGATTCTCCCCCTACTACAAGTCCAGAGGAAGACGTAAGGTCAGATGCCAGGACTGGCTTGGAAAATTTGGGATTGCTGGCACCTATGTAGATTTGGAAAATGGCTGGACGGTCACCGACACGCTCGGACCACCTAGTCGCATCCCTGAAAGGGAGGGCTTCGGGTAGCTGGACTTTCACATGCTGGACATTATTGATCAGGGCAGGAATTCTATGCATCCGGTAACCGGCCCCCGCGGACACCTGAGCGCTCGTGCAAGGTGTGGCCCGGGCACTTTTCCTCTATGCCAGCAGATGGCGCTGTTTCTGTAACGGGCATCGATGGATAATCAGAGATTCGTACCAAGTTCTGAGAGTTCTAATTGGGAAGGAGTCCAGGTTGCCATGGAAACATCAAATGCTTGCTTCTGGCTGGATGAGATTTATTTTAGCCGATGCTCGGTGACGCAATCATTTTATTTACGCAGATCCTGCCAGCAACATTAACCCCTTCCTCATATATATACACACACATACATTATATATTATATATATGCGTAATGTGTGTAATTTATAGAAAAGAAAAAACCTAACATCACAAATCACATGAAAAAATTACTAACAGTTATCACAACAATTTGAAGGGCCGAAGGTAGACATGTTTGCTTTAGCGTACCACCCAAGAGTCCTGGTTTTAAGGGACTGTTATACTTTTGCCTTACCGCCACTTCGTACATCGTAAACTGTAAAGTGCTGAGTACACCTCACTTGTTAAAATAGCTCCTTCATACCTCCCCTTGGCAGTTCACAGATGGAAGCCGGTAGCCTTGCCAGCTGCCGAGGGGCAAAAATGACCCCCCGTAGCTCGGAACAGAAATACCGAGGGCAACAAACGGTACAACGAGCACATAGATATTTACAAAAAGGGGGTGAAATGTCACAATTTTGTGACCCATTAATGGCAAAGCATGAGGTTTAAAATAAAAAAGGATGTAAGGAGGAGGAAGAGGGACACTCGGGAGGTATGGAGCTAGGTATGAGAGTATATATTCCGGGAGGGTGGTAGATAAATGGAACAGCCTCCCAGCAGAAGTGGTAGATGCTAAAAGAGTGAGGGAATGTAAGCATGTACGGCACAGGCATAGGGCTGCGGAGGGTTAGGGTTGCTCATAGTGCTTTAATATACATTTTTCTATAGGGGGCTGCCGGGACATTAAACGGCCCCTTTAGTTTCTTTTCCTCCTTCCTTTCCAGTCCCTGTGAAACCTGCCTGTTTGCGCCTGCCGTCCCATTTCATGTTTCTTTTTCCACGATTTACCTTTTAAGATCCCTTTTACTGATTAACGAGGACTTTGCGTTCTTTAACAGGTACGCGTTTCTGGGTTAGGTTACCGTGGAAACCTGAGCCGCCGTGGAATTTTGGGCACAGATACAATCCGGCTAAAGCGATAACTCATCGCACAACGCGCTGGATTAAAATGGCGTCACCGCAGAGAGGGTTAACGGGCACCGGGGGCATCCGACACACCTGGATATAAACAACCAAAGTGTTAAAGGCGCCGTTCCACCCACGCTGCTGAAATGATAATTCCGGGACATTCCAAAAAAAAATAACTATTCTTGAATCTGGTTTAGATTTTGCCTTATTCATTATTTTCAGGGAACACTTAATTGTCATGTGACACAAACGCAAGAGCTGGTTGGTTGCCATAGAAACAAATACCACCTTACACTGATGGATCTGCTAAGGATCTTCAATTCATTTTATGTCTCACGTGGGACAGCGCCGTTTATTAACAGCAGCTAAAGCAGGAACGTTATATATCAGTAAAGTTCAACTTTTTTAGTTTTCAACGTAAGAAACGGCTAATAATCCCTCTTTTTTATATTTTATTTCAAAAATGCCGGGTTTTCTCCATAAAGTCTGATTGTACGTTGGGGTCTATTCACTAACGTTGGTTTGTCTGTTTTGCTAAGGATGGAGAAATAAAATCCACGCTAAAAAAAAAAACACCCTTAAAAATATTATAAATGACATTTAAAAATTAACCATAATTAACTAAAATTAGAAAAAGTTTAGCCCGAGAGAAAATTGGTACTTTTTGATACTTTTCATTGGCCCAGCACAGAAAACGCAGTCATGTAAGGTTTCAGGGGTCTCTTTTTTCATTGCTTTCCATCTGAAGGAGAGACCTCTGAGGTACCAAAAGCTTACAATTTTTTTTTATGGTGACCCAAAAAAAGCTATTAACCTCAACTAGAGACCCCACTCTAACCGTTCCATAAAGCAAACAGGCGGATCGTCCTAAATTCCACTCATACTCCCCCTTTTTGAGGTTTTATTGCCCCTTGGTGCCCTTCTACTCCAGTCTTACGTTTTTAACTATTCACATTCTGGTTTAACACAAAAAAAAAAAAAAACAGGACCCCAAAGAGACCAAAAGATAATTTTTTTTTTTCAGGGCGTGATGATTACAAACTCCAGATCGAATAAACCCCGTCAGGCACTTGTTCCTACGCAGGACTCGTAAATCTCCCGGCCGCGAGAGGAATGAATTTGTGGCACACACGGGGTTAACTGGCAGAGTGCTTTATTGCAGCTCTAGGACACAAAGTGACTTAAAAAAAAAGGCTGCTGTCCAGATGTGTCATCACGTGACGGCGTTAACCAATCAACACCAACGATCCGGGAGCCACCACTGGCTAAGGCTGCGATGATGGGCGAGAAACCCATTTTACCCCCCTCCCCGGGGCGTTCCATTTGCTCCGGACGTGGGTAAGTGCGTGCGACCCCCGGGTCGGTGGTTCCAGACGGACGTCTCTGTTGCCCCCAGTATCACATTCTACGTGTTCAGAGTTAGTAACGGCCCCCCGGAGTTTGAGAGGCTCAGATCCAGACCTCGGAGCCCTCCGTGGCACACGGGGCAAAAGGGGGTTACTAATCCGTACTATTAGCTGCCCCGTGAAACAAACCAACTGCCCCCCGCAGACTGTTGTGCGAAAGAGTGTTTCGGGGGGAAAAAAAAATTAAAAAGCTCAAGTAGATGCGTCCGGGAAACATCCCAAACAGTAGAAAAGTCTAAAAAATGGGTTCCCCCCCCATTCCTGCAGGGCTGTCCGCAGCGGCAGTCAGTTTTTGTTTAATTTAAAAAAAAAAAAAAAAAAAAAAAAAGAATCAGCAATTTTCTTTAACCCCGGCAGTGTTATCTCCCAATTCCCAGAGCGGTCCGCGGTCATCCCCTCGCCCGGCACGGAAGGAGCCTTTCCGGGGAACACGTTGAATATCGGAGGGAGACGAGCGGCGTACAATCTGAGCGGAGAAAACATCACAGAGTATTAACGGAAACGGAGGCAAAACGGTTACAGATTCCCGGGGGGGGGGGGATACCGGCAGCGACCCAGCAAAGCACAGAGACTCCGGGAGACGGACAGAGAGGGGCAGGAGAGAAGAGGTGGGGCGGCGGGAGAGAAGGAGAGGGGGACGGGAGAGAAGAGAGAAGGAGAGGGGGACTGGAGAGAAGAGAGAGGGGGGGACGGGAGAGAAGAGAGAAGGAGAGGGGGACAGGAGAGACATTTAAATACATAAAGAATTTAACAAAGGACAGGAGGGGAGTTTATCTTAGAGGGTCAGAGATGTAATGTAAGGAAGATTTACTTTCCTTGAGAGGGTAGTGGAACAGCCTCCCAGCAGAAGTGGTAGAGGTTAATACAGTGAGGGTATTAAACATGTATGGGATAGACATACGGCTCCTGAATCTAAGACAAGGTTTGAGTCTTCACAGCAGGTGAAACGGGGCCGATCTGACATTAGATTCTATGTTTCTAACACACAGTGGGTTAAATACGGCTGTAACCTGGGAAACAAAACTCTCAAGCGATGGAGATTTTACCGTGGAGCGCGGTCACTGGGATTTCTGGAGCTTTTCTTTCTTTTGCACCAGGACCGTGCGAAGATAAGGCAGCACGAAGAGCAGCAATAAGAAAACGACGTGGCCAATGAAATAGACCGAGGAGTACACCTGGCGAGGAAGGAGAGGAGAGTCACGCGGGCGAAACACCTCAGGTAACGCCATTAATATCTGCGGATCAGCTGGAAAGCTCTGCGTCCTAAATGACCCTTAAAGCAGGACGGTCCCACTGCCGCGGGGGCCAAAAGCAGCGAGCCACACAAAGGGCCACGCGAGGAAGAGAGCGTGAGCTCACCGCCTCATCTCACCTTGATCCACTTGTCCCAGGTGAAAAGGCAAAATGGCACCAGCGGATATCCCATGAAGAACCAGTGGAAGAACTGCTGGACGACGTAGAAGACGGGGCGCAGGAGAGGCACGGAGCAGATCCGGCTGAGCAGGGGGCTGTCTCTCACCAGCTCCATCGCCTGAGGAGAGAGGGAGGAGGGCAGGGATTAAAGGGAGGAGGAGAGGGCAGGGGAACACGAAGAAAGAGAGGAGCCGATGAGGAGCACGGAGCGCCCGCTCTCTCTCTCTCCTCACCTGTTTTTCCACCATGACAATGAGAAACTCCAGAGAGAAGCAGACGAGGTATCCGGAGTGCATGCCGTGCCATATCGCCAGGAAGAAGAGGGCCGTCGCCTGGGACACGGCCTTGTTGCCCAAGAAACGGAGCCGTTTAAAGACGTATCTGACGGGACGGAAGGAAAGACGGCCGATGAACCAACAGTTAAGGACAGTCATGTGACCCGACGGTAACCCCCGACCCCTCACCTTGCAACCCAATCATTGGTGTTGGTATTGAAGCTGCTGATGGTTCCAGTGAAGAGGGGCGTGGTCTCAAACAGCCACACCTTCATGTTGGCGCATGCGTTCCAGCGGGGCCGCCCCGTCTCGTCTCTCCCGTTATAGCCTAAGCCAGACAGAATGCAGACGCCTTCCTGCGCGATCAAAGGAGCAGATCTATCAATCAGGCGATGTGAACATGCGCGGGACACACACACACGGCTCCCGAATCTAACACGACACCGATTAACGGTCTTTACAGCGGGAAAACCGGCGACTAGACGGGGGCCGAATGGGGCCGATCTGCCGGGAGATTCTAGGGTTCTGTCTTAACAATGGAACGCTTCAGTGGATTAAAAAAAAAACTTACTTTGTTCATCAGCTTTGGGGTATATTTGTGAAATTAGCGCTGCCTTTCGTATTAAAGAACAGTTATGTACACTGTGCACCCTTATGGCACGCAGAGACCGTGGCCCCCCCGTATGCTGAGACCGTGGCCCCGGGTACGGTATATACTCCACAGATACGGTATATACTCCACAGATACGGTATATACTCCACAGATACGGTATATACTCCACGGGGCACGGTATATACTCCACGGGGCACGGTATATACTCCACGGGGCACGGTATATACTCCACGGGGCACGGTATATACTCCACGGGGCACGGTATATACTCCACGGGGCACGGTATATACTCCACGCGGCACGGTATATACTCCACGCGGCACGGTATATACTCCACGCGGCACGGTATATACTCCACGCGGCACGGTATATACTCCACGCGGCACGGTATATACTCACCGTCACCAGCCAGCACGTCACGTACTTATACAGAGTCACTTTGCCCCAGATGGTCATGTACACGCAGCGGTACCAGAACGGCTGGCTCTACGAGAGGGCAAAAAGGGAGGAAAATTCAGACGCAGAAGATCACATGGTTGGGAAATGCGCCCACCGGGGTCACTTTTACTCCCCATACCCATTGCCACCCCCCCCCCGGCACCGAACCGGTTCGCTATACAAACGTATACCAGGTCTGTATCCCAACCAATAACAATCCTCGGTAATCCTCCCAATGAGCGCACTCTTCACTCACCGCGTACTCTTCGCTCAGGAAGTAGTTATCGGGCAGGTACGGCCCGAACACCATGTAGATGACCAGGGTGCAAAGGCCGAGGGAAAGGCGCTCCATGGCCGGCTTTATGCTGCGGACGGAGAGAGACGGGAGGTCGGCGACTCGGTGCGGAGGGAGAGGTTATTTTTTTTGCCTCACAGGACTCGGTTCTTACCAGTTTGGCTTCTGCCCTTCAACGTCGGTCATCTCCCCGTTCACGAGTTTCAAGTAGCTGCACATGGAGAACTGCGGCCCCACTAAAAAGCCGCCATAATAATAGGAGAAGCCGCAGACCTCCAGCAAAGTGGGCACCCGAGGCACGACGTGGCGCTGCTGCTCTGGCGTGAGACTGGCCTGTTGGGGAGAGAAGCGGAGGGTTATATCCATGAGACTCAAACCGTGCGATGAGGGAAAAACAAATCGGCCCCATCTAGACTGCCCTTTTTCCCCCGCTGTAAAACCTTTGATCAGTCACCGGTCTCAGCTTAGATTCAGGAGCCATATTCCTACCCCATGTGTGTTTAAATCCCCTCATCTACCACTTCTGCTGGGAGGCTGATCCCCTTATCTTCCACCCTCTCAGTAAATAAAAATCAAAAAAAGTTGGAAAGATTTGCTGTTATCCATGTTTTGGGGCAGGGGTAAACTAGCCTCTGCCAGGCTGCAGTGTACGGGGGGGGGGGTATTTTAACCTGTTCTGGGAATGATCTCTACCTGTGACAGATACATTATCACTATACTACCTCTGGTTACCTATTAATTATAAACAAATAAGATACGATGGGTTAGAGATCAGCGGGTCCAAGGGGCAAAGTCAACGTCCTAATCAATATCATAAAGAACAGACACGTTCCCACCCAACGCCAACACAGTCCTTCCCATAAGAGGGGCTGCACGGCACAGCGGGGGGGGTACATCAAATTCTAAATCCGAGGACCAGGAGGAGCGTCACACTCAGCGGACGCGCGAGCCGCCACAGGAGATGCCCCGTGAGCGCCGGAGGGAAACGTTAGACCGCTGGCTCGGCTCCAGCTCAGGATCTGTTGGACGCGCTAATCGCTTAACAGATCTCATGAAACGGCAGGTGCGGCCAGACCCGGATCGATGGCGGCTCAACCTCCTTACAACTCGTGCTGCTCACCTTGTCTTTCCCGCCGTCATAATAATCGAACACGAGTCCTACGGAAGAGAGAGAGAGATGGGAGACACTGGACTGCTGCCCCTACAGTCACGTGGCCCTCTGCCCCTACAGTCACGTGGCCCTCTGCCCCTACAGTCACGTGGCCCTCTGCCCCTACAGTCACGTGGCCCTCTGCCCCTACAGTCACGTGGCCCTCTGCCCCTACAGTCACGTGGCCCTCTGCCCCCTACAGTCACGTGGCCCGTCATCCCACCCAATCCAACCCAAGACGTGGACAAATCATAGGAAATAATAACGCGGATAGCTAGCGGTAGAGTTTGAGGAGCTTTGCCAGACCTTGCCTATTCCAGCCACGTCCGGCCACCAGGACTCCTATGAACCTTCTCCCCGCAGCGAATGATTCAAACACTGACACTTACCTATGAGTTTGAGTGTGAGTACGCAGTGCGGCATTGTCCATTTGATATCATAATTATCGGTGGCCGTGTAATAGTAACCAGAAAGCAGGTATGCCTGCGAACAGAGACATTATACGCTGTAAGACACTGCAAACATCTTTGTTGGATCTATACCCGGCTGTTCATAGCGAGGGTTAAAATAAATCTGATATCATTATTATTATTTGATGGCATCTCCACCAACATTTATTTTGAAGAAATAAGAACTGCTGGCCGTGAAAATGAGGCGAGACCATTTTTAAAGAATATGGCGTAGATCCCTTTAAAGGGACACTCCAGTGTGGTTTGCAGAATCTCCCCAAATGCCCCTTTCCTTAACCCCCCCAGCTAAATGCCCCCCGACATAATCACCTCCAGCCAGCGGCGTGAAGGGGTCCGTTAAGACCGTAGTGCGCATTACTGACACTAATTGGCTGCTGAAGCTGTCAATCACTGAACGTAAAGTGTTTCCATTGATTTTAATAGAAGTCATTTCCTGTCAGTGATTGACAGCTTCAAGAAGCCAATCGGTGGCAAGAAATGTCAGATCATGGAGGAGGAAGTAAGCGTTTGCAGCATGGCTGTAATTTCTATGTCCAGTAACCGTTTTCTTTTTTGGAAGAACCCATTTCTGTATAGTAGGGGTGTCTGGGACATTTAACTGTCCCTTTAAATAATTTGTGTTCTTCGTACAGTTTGACTAAAACTATGTTTAATGCGAGCAAAAGCGAGCCGGGTTGTGATGCAAGAACTGCGGCTTAATGCAGCCTTTCCCAAGAAGACCTTGTTTTGGCGTGCGGCCCTCCGACACATTTTACTTCCTTCCTGTTTCGGGCAGAATCTCACCAGATCTAGTTCCGGATAAAAATAATCGAGAGACCCTTTCCTATCCGGGATCAGCGGGACTCGCACCGGTCATACGTTTAATGGGATCCTAAAGGGGTCTGGGTACCAGACACCCGATTCTACCCTCTTCAGGGACTTATACTAGCCTCTTAAGTTATACTCCCAAATGTACAGAGCCACTGCAATAACCTCTACTACTTCTGCTGGGAGGCTATTCCACGTATCTAACCCCCTCCCAGTAAAGAAGCCAGTAGCCTCAAATGTAGCCCTTGTGGTGCACGTGAACAGCCCTGTTCCTGGCCCTCCATACACCCACCGACACAAGCCCACTCCGAGTGGCCTCTGCCCGTTAGTTATCGATCCGTTGTCGTCCTATCGTGTTCCGGGACGTTCACTCACCATTTGAAAACAGAAGCTGGTGAATACGGCCGTAACGGTTCTTCCCATGAGCCGCAGGATGAGGAAATTCAGCACGACGCAGAGTAACGAGTGATACAACTGAGACCCTGCGGGAGGAGAGAGCGGGGAAGAAAAGGAGAATACTTTTTATTTCAGCTTAACCAAAACCTCATATAAGCCTAGATCAAAATACTGACGCACGCACACACTCACACACTCGCTCACACACACACACGCTCGCGCACAACCACACACACTCACACACACGCTTGCGCACAACCACACACACACACAATTTTAGTACAGTAGAGCGAATCACGTGTGAAAGCGTTCCCTTTAATTCCGATGGGATGGCTCTCCGGCCACAAGAACCGTCGGAGGGTTGGAGGAAGAGGAGGAGGAAGAGGACTGGTGCTGCTGCAGGGCTGCCTCTCCTGTTCTTTCGGATGAACGTATAGTAAAGCACTCCGAGTATTTTAGGCTTACTCAGCGCGCTTTAATACGAGTTCTTCTATACAGAGGCCGCCAGGGACATTAAACGAGTTATTTTCTTGATGCATCGTTCCAATTCTCCAATTTATTTGCATCGCTACCTTTTAGGATTTAACCTCGAAGCTGAATAATGGGTGACTATCCCTTTAAACAGCCGCCAACATTTTACATAATCATAATTGGTCCAGGGCCCTGAACACTGTATAATATATATATATCTTCCTGCTGTATACGGAAGGGCGGATTTATTGGCGGTGACTGACAGCCAACGCCAAGCTAACGGGGCTTTTAAGCAGCCGTTTCCCCGCCGGCTAAAGAAAGTGACCACGCGGGAGAGACGCACCGTCTCAGGCGAGAAGGGCTGGTGCGTGCGGGAGGAACGCCAGCCGCGGCGCGTGCCACTCAGGGTGCGGTTGGCACAGACGCCAGCTCCTCAGAATCCAGTGTGCCCTAAAGGGAAATCATCTTCCTAAAGTTTACTCACTACTCATCCACAGCTTAGAGAGCATTATCGCGCCCGTACAATAAACAGAGGTATCCGGCAAATTCTACAGAGGATCAGCCGAGATTAAGAGGAAAAGCCGAATCGCTTGCGGGTTACAGAGACTCACTCGGCCGAAGGGGGACAGATCACAGGACTTGGACGTAGGCAGCGGGGGTGTTACCTGCTATATGAATGAATCTCTCATACCCCCACCCCCCCGGGACAGATCCGTTTCCCCGCCGGGCCGCAGTAACAGCCCGCCACCCGTCATCCTGCGAACCTACCGAAGTTGAAGTAAGCGATGCAGAGTCCGGTCACCGTATTAAACAGGTGGATGTGAGATGGCGGCTTCTTGAAGAGGAAGTGTCTCTGAAATAAGGCCAAGGGGTATCCTGAGGGTAGAAGAAAAAGAGTTCAAACTCCTCATGTAATTAGTGCGACCCTCCATCTCCCCACTCCCCACGCTCCTTACTGCTCCACTCGTCTCTCGCCCTCCATAGTGTCCTCCCAACCACCTATTCTTTCCAGCTGAATGTCACCAACTGCCCCAGCTTGTCACAGAACAGTCCTGGCGACCTGTGGCTACCCGCAGTGTCCCCTCAGCTTTCTAATTCTCTCCTGCTGCGAATAGGAAACAGGAAGCGTAAACAGAGGTGCTGCCCCTCGCCTCTCCCTCTGTACCCCGCGTCGCCTCTCCCTCCGTACCTCGCGTCTCCGGCCTCACCTCTCCCACCAGGTCACCTTTACATCCATACCCTATCCCGCGTCGCTGGCCTCACCTCTCCCTCCGTACCCCGCGTCTCCTACCCCACAGCAACGGCTTCACCTCTCCCTCCGTACCCCGCGTCACCTCTCCCTCCATACCCCACCCTGCATCACCAACTTCACCTCTCCCCTCCGTACCCCACAGCAACGGCATCACCTCTTTCCTCCGTACCCAACGGCAACGGCCTCACCTCTTCCCTCCGTACCCTACGGCAACGGCCTCACCTCTTCCCTCCGTACCCCACGGCAACGGCCTCACCTCTTCCCTCCGTACCCCACGGCCTCACCTCTTCCCTCCGTACCCCACGGCAACGGCCTCACTTCTCCTGTTGTACACCGTCAGCTGCTCTTCTCCCTCAACCTTTCCGTCTCTATTCCCTGTCACCTGTCCTGCTCCACTCCGTTACCCCCTCACCTGTCCTGCTCCACTACATGCCATGCCCAGTTACCGCCCTCACCTCTCCCACTCTACCTCCTTAGACATTAGCTGATTCTTTTAGTCCAGCGCCACCATCTCTGCCCTCTGCCGTAATACCTTATCCCTCACATTCCTTCCTCGCATTTTTCTACCAGCCACCCCCCCATTTCCCTCATCCTCTCTGCACCCCTCTTCACCCTCCATCATCCCTGCCCCCTGCCTTACCCAATGCCCGGTATCCCCAAGTTCCCCCCATTCCCCTGTACCCCCATCTCCATGCCTCACCTATAAAAATAGACAGGATCAGTCGGAGAGCCGCTTCGGAAGCCCCCAGTGCCTCCGCCACCCACAGCAGCGGGGAACCCCCGGCCGCCGCCATCTTTCAGATCCCCTCGGGCCCAACTGGACACAGGCAAACACACACATCCACACAGGACACGCCCAGGGCGAAGCCACACCGCCCGGACTAGCCCTTCTATTCTCCGATTGGCCGAGCTCACATGAGGAGTAAGAACTGGGCGTGGATTAGTGGCCCGTTACTGTCAATGTCACCTGTGGGCGGGGCCAGGCCGGCTCGCTCAGGGAGGGTTACTGGCGGTCAGGACGTGGAGTGTCCGCACGGGGCACTGGATCACGTGACGCCAAAGATGGGTGAAAGGTCACGGTGAGAAAGGTCTACCTGAGAGGGGGAATAGCGACGGTAACGTGTGTGTACGGGGCAAAAAACAACATGCAGGAGGGGTATCGGGGTAATATCTGCAATAACTATAAATAACTACTGAGGTAATCGGTGAATATGCGTATGTGTGAATAATCAATAAAAAATAATACATTTACTCTATATATAACTGATAATACAAATTAACATATTATTATATAATATATAGTAATAATAATACATTTATTCCATATATATATATATATATATATATATATATATATACACCACATATGTATCATTATATAATATAATATATAGTAATAATAATACATTTATTCAATATATATATATATATAAATATACACCATATATGTATCATTATATAATATATATTATATTACTATATATTATATAATATAATATATAGTAATAATGCATTATATATATAGTAGCATAGTATATCTAATTGAAATAAATATATGTATCATGATATATATATATAGTAATTATAATACATTTCTCTCGCTCTCTGTGTCTGTCTATCTCTCTTGATATATATAATTAATAATATAAATATAATTATTATATAATGTATAGTAATAATAAATGTATTTATATATAATATAATATTATAATGTCTAAAATAATTCATATAAATATATGTATCGTTATATAATATATAGTAATAATAATAATACATTTTCTCTAACCCTCTCTCTCTATACATATAATAATATATATATTTATTATTCTATAACGTATAGTAATAATACATTGATTATGTATATAATATATATATGATATATATAATATAATGTATTCGGCCGGTAAGGGCCACCGAGGTTTGCGGTGGGCAGTTCTGTAAAAGCCCCAGAGACGCCGTTGGCTTTCGCAAGTCTTGGCAGAAACACCAGATTCCATGTTTTTGATAAGAAAGTTTGGTAAGCGGAATGCGGCCGATGATCTCATCGCGGGATCCTGACGCTTGTACTTTGTCTTTTTATCGTGTTTTGGATCTAAATGGAACATGTCATCGTGTTCACATACACGCAGTTTAACACCTCGATGCCCATAACAAGTCGGTGATACCATAGCCGTCACCCGCACGGTCTGGTAATAAATAATTCGGGGACCTCTAGGACTCGGGGTGTCCCCTGAGCTCTAGTGCAGAACTTTCCTGGCTGATGTAATAGTTAATGATGAGTTAAAAATGAGTTCCCCAAAGGAATTAACCTCTCGGAGACCGCATCGACTCCATGACAGGTGAGTGGCAGATGGAAAAGGCTCGGATCCAGTTATAACCTGCTGGTGTCTCCTGAAAAACAAACTGAAACCGGAGAAAGCAGCCTCCTCGAGGACAAAAGACTGCGGCACGGAGGACGATTTCATGCAAAACCACTAAAGGCGTTTGACTTGAGGATCTCGAGTCTCCACTCCCTGATCTCAACTAACTCGGCATTCATGGTCTGATGAATGTTGTTCTATTCTTTTACTTTCTTCTTCATTACTTTCTTTTCTTTATTTTTTGTACATTGAGTGTACGTGGAACAGCCTCCCAGCAGAAGTGGTAGAGGGTAATACAGTGAGGGTATTAAACATGCATGGGATAGACATACGGCTCCTGAATCTAAGACGAGACCAACGACTGATTAAGGTTTGAGTCTTTCCAGCAGGGGAAACAGGATAAGTATTGAGCTGTTCTTATACCCACAGGGGCTACATAAAATGAAATTAAAATCATCAAATGGATTATTTTCTTCCCAAATAAAGCCGGACACCGTTTCCATGAACGGAGGTTTTATTTCATATGAGTTGTGTCTTTAACTCTATACCCTTCGTGATTCCGCCGCACAGCTTCTTCATTTTGGCAACGACGTGGAGGGAATTCCTTTCATAGCTCTCCAAATCCAGCGCGATGGTCCATGTTTCGTTTGTCAGCAACGTAACAAGTTATCCGGCCTGTGATACAGTAACACGCGAGTACTTAACGGCTGGATATTTTAGGTGGGTATTAACAGGCATCACGAAACGAAATGGGAAAGGGCTATATATATCCTGTATACACGCTACTGTCCAAAAGTTTGGGGTCACTTAGAAATGTCATTGTTTTTGAAAGAAAAGCACATTCTCACCATTAAAATAACATGAAATGGATCGAGATCCTGGGCAGACGGTGTTAATGGCCAATGGCCCTTTACCACTCCCATCACTCCTGTGTTCCAATGGCCCTTTACCACTCCCATCACTCCTGTGTTCCAATGGCCCTTTATCACTCCCATCACTCCTGTGTTCCAACAGCCCTTTATCACTCCCATCACTCCTGTGTTCCAATGGCCCTTTATCACTCCCATCACTCCTGTGTCCCAATGGCCCTTTATCACTCCCATCACTCCTGTGTTCCAATGGCCCTTTATCACTCCCATCACTCCTGTGTTCCAATGGCCCTCTATCACTCCCATCACTCCTGTGTTCCAATGGCCCTCTATCACTCCCATCACTCCTGTGTTCCAACGGCCCTTTATCACTCCCATCACTCCTGTGTTCCAATGGCCCGTTATCACTCCCATCACTCCTGTGTTCCAACGGCCCTTTATCACTCCCATCACTCCTGTGTCCCAATGGCACGTTGAGTTCGTTGATCCAAGTTTAAGTTTAAAAGGCTAATTGATGGTTAGAAAACCCCTTTTGTAAATATGTTACAGTCAGAAAAGTCCTTGTTTAAACCAGCTAAATGACCCCAAACTTTTGAATGATATTGTATATATATATATATATATATATTGCGGGACATGTAAGTATTCTCTTATAGTTAGATTATCAGGTGCAGTATAATTACGTACAGTTAAAGAACCGTAAAAGACAACATTTATGGGGAATAGGGTCATTTCAAACCCCCAGAAAGGAAAAAGTTATTAGTAGTGCTCACAGCACCTGAACACCCGTCGGGGGTGGTCCGGAAATCCTGTCACTGGCTGGGCTGGGATCCTGCGATAATGCAGGGCGAGTATAAATAGATGCATAAAGAATGTAAATTGCTTGTAACTTCAGGCCGTGGCGGTTATCTGATCTGCTAAGGTAGCCGTAGAGCCCTTAACTACCCTGCATTAGCCATGTATTTACCTTCTGCCCAACCTAGTGCTCCCAGTCGCCCCTCCTCCTTTTGTGTAACCAAAATGGCACTTATACCGATTTCCATGGAAAGCTTGACTTCTCATTATTTAAAGATAGACTTCATCGAGTCACCTGCATTCAAGCAGGGATATCAACCATAACATACTGGGAGCAAAAGCACCAGCTGGGGGTTTTATATATGATCAAAGCTGGGGGGGAGAATAGGAAGGACTCAGCTCCAGACTGCGTGACCCCGGAGAATCTGCCCCTTCCCCCTGAGATTGGGGCAAAAACCCTGAGATTCTACCCCTCCATTTTCTCTTCTCATACTGGCTAAACTAATTCATAACTTGAAACTCTCGCAAGCTCGTCCTTAAAATATAATGTTAGTTTATTAAACTATATTATTTTATATAGCTGTCCCAGGCTGCACTACCGCTTCCCAGAAACATGTAGAAGGAATATATCGCCCCCTACTGCTACAATCTGGAAACACTCCTAAAAAAAATTATATGTACCGTATATATATTTATTTTACTTAAAACCTACATTTGGTTTATCTCCAAGGGTCAAACACATTCTTGCCTTCCTGGTTGAACAAGCCAAATGGCAAGTGAATTGAGTAAAATTACAATAGCCGACAGATTGGCAGCTGCAGTTTAATGTAGACAAGTGTAAAATAATGCACTTGGGAAACTTTATAGGCAGGGTATAGAACTGGGGACGCCGTGCTGTCAATGACATCAGAAGAGAGGGACTCGAGAGTCATTATTTTTAGGGGTTTAAAGGTATGTCGGCAATGCAACAAAGGGGTGGGAAAAGCAAGCAGGTTTTATTCCAGATTTATCCGATCTTTTTGGTACAGAATTAATGGGTTAATCTGTATATATATATATACACAGATTATTGATAATCCTATAATATTCTCCAAATTTATTATCTGTTTTTTTCTGTTTGGCTTTAGTTGTACTTTTCCTCCATTATGTTAAACTTGTAGTTCAGCCACAAAATAGGAAATGTCAAATAAAATCATAGTTATGTTTGACGGTTTCTAATTTCAATTTTTAATTTTGTAAAAACTGTTCTCGACTCCACGATTCTGTCCTTGGGGAGAAACAGTTAGATTAACGACCCCCAGGGGGCGCAATAGGATCGTTTATTGCATTTTAAGACCATTTCATCAATGTTACTATAGTTACTTTTTTTTCAGTGTTTTTCTACAATTGAAAGCCGTGGGGGGCAAAATCCAATCTATTGGGGCTTTCAGAAGACATAGCCTGCGAGGTCGACAAGGGTTTAACCCTTGCATCCTTCACTCCCGTCACATAGTCCCAAAAGGGAAACATTTTTACTCAAAAGAGGGCTGCGAGACGGGGTGATGATGTGTGAGACACCCGGGGGGGGGGATAAATGGAAATAACTTGAAGATTTACACTTGTGCAAAGTGGTTACAACACTAAAATACTTTTGTTTCCATGGTGATTGTTTCACGCTTCGCACCGGAATCGCTCCTTATTGCCAGCCCCCCCCGGCCGGGTCTTGTGCCTCCTACCCCCCGAACATTTCAGGAACATTTAATTGCCTGCATTGAGAGCGTGTAACAAGAAGCAGAGTGGGACAGGACTGTCTCCTGAAAACAGGGACTGTTGGGAGGTATGTTGCTCTAGAACCTCTCCAGAAGCCCCAGGTTGGGGTGAATTTGGTGTATTATGGTGTTGGCCCCTGTTGCTGAGTATTATTTGCTGTGTTTGTTACCCCTGGACTCTTCTGTATACAGGGCGATAAGCTGTACCAGACTCTACCTCCTTTTTGGGGAAATCAGCTGATTTTCGGGAAATCTACTCTTGTGAAATCCTGAACTTTCCCCGGGCGTTTTGCCCAAATCCAGCTGTTTTTTCTCTCTGCCTCCCCAAAACCTGCCTCCCTTCCTCCAAAATCCAAGAGGGTCCAGGGGGAAGCCCACCGGACCAACACCTCAATAAAATGTTATTCTTCCACCCAGAGGTCCAAATTCCACATGTTTTACTGCCCCCCCCTCCATGTCTCGCATGCACTCTCGGCTCTGGTAACGGCGTCTCTCTCCCCCGTCCACGTCTGTCTCACACACAGTCTCCCGACACGCACAGTCTCTCTACGCCCAGCCAGTCTGAGCCATGGAGCTGAGACGGTGAGTTTCCTTTTCATGTTATTTTATATAGCGCTCACAGAGTCTGTGGCCCCGTATGACGAGTCGGACCGGCGTGGGGGGCTCTTGTCTTTAAAGCTGCCGTCCCACTCTAATGGGTTAAGCAAGCAAACCTCGGTGGATCTGTCATTTCGGTCTTTCCTTTAAAGGGTTAACCACAAAAAAACCTAAACCTAAAATATTTTTTAAAACTTTTCTGTATGTTTTTTTTGTCAGCAGCATTTTTTTTGGGGTGATAATTAAGTTGTCTTGAAGCGAAAGAAGATAAGAGAATGATTTCTTTTTTTTGCCGCGTGGGTTTTCGGGCCGTTTCTCTCTCATTCGGGGTTTACAAGACGAATGCACAAATTATACAAAATGACACAAAATTGGTTACAGTTAAAATTCGTACAAATCAAAATAATGTTTCTATTCCTGAATTTAGGTACAAAAATGCCTGCATTAGATGAGTACGGGCATACTAATAATAATTATAATAATAATAATAATATTAATAATAAAAATAATAGTAGTAATAATAATATTAATAATAAAATAATAATATTAAAAATAATAGTAATAATAATAGTACTAATAAAAATAATAATATTAAAAATAATAATAGTAATAATAAAAATAATAATAGTAATTATATTAAAAATAATAGTAGTAATAATAATATTAATAATAAAATAATAATATTAAAAATAATAGTAATAATAATAGTACTAATAAAAATAATAATATTAAAAATAATAATAGTAATAATAAAAATAATAATAGTAATAATATTAATAATAATAGTAATAATAATAATATTAAAATACTATTATTTATACATGGTGGAATAGAACGTATAGGCTGGTTAAAGTGCAGGGAAAAGTGACAGATCCGCTTACAGTATATTTACATTTGTTTTAATGCAAATACATTATGCATACGGTATTAATCTTTATATAGCGCCATCATATACTGCAGCGCCGTACAATGGGTAAACAGGGGATAACAGGTAAAAGTGCCAATATATGAGATGGAACGGCCATATATTAATATATTAATGAACTACAACTCCCATGATGCCTGCTTGGTCTTGACCTGGCTGATGATGGGAACTGCGTAACGTCACATGATCTCTTTCCCAAATTAATCAGAAATGGAAAAATGGAAAATACTCTGATAACTTGGCTCCTCCGTCTCTTTCCTCAGTGCTTGGCTGTTCCTCACCCTTTTGGGGTGCACCCACGCCGAATCCCCCGCTATGTATGGGGCAATCTCTTCCCCCAATTACCCGCAGGGCTATCCCAACCAAGTGCAGGAATCCTGGGAGATCTCCGTACCCAAGGGGTTTGGAATTACTCTGAACTTCATTCATCTGGATATCGAGCCATCCGAGAACTGCGAGTATGACTCCGTGCAGGTAACACCCAGCCGGTATCTAATAGCCATAGAGGGGCATCAGGGGAGGAAAGAGGGGCATCAGGTGAGGAAAGATGAGCATCAGCGGAGGAAAGAGGGCCACCAGGGGAGGAAAGAGGGGCATCAGTGGAGGAAAGGGGACCACCAGGGGAGGAAAGAGGGCCACAGGGGAGGAAAGAGGGGCATCAGTGGAGGAAAGAGGACCACCAGGGGAGGAAAGAGGGCCACAGTGAAGTGTATGATATGGGGGTAGCACACAGTGTATGGTGAGGGGTCTCTGCATATGGTGAGGGTACGAATGTCTGGGGGAGAGTTCGGGGGGAGTCTCACGCTCCTTCTCTCTGGTAGGTGATGATCGGGGAGGAGGTCGGACTGACCCTGTGTGGACGTAGATTTGATGGCTTCTCAGGAGAGCCTCTGCCGGAGCAGCTCTTCCCGTCCAACACCCTGAGAATCCGGTTCACGTCAGATTTCTCCAACGAGGAGAGATACACCGGGTTTTCAGTGATCTACACAGCTGTGGGTACGTCTGATCTGCCTGCGTAATGACTTAGCGGTCCACTCCGGCCCTACGATCGCGTTAAATGGATATTGGAGGCCATGTTGAATGCACTCAACGCGTTTTACTGCATGTAAAGCCACACCGGCGTGTACACAACACATGTACATCGTCCTTCCCACATCACCGCACGGAAGTCTCCCTCTCGTATCTCTCTCTATAACACGGCGAGAGCTGGGAGGACAGCAAGTGGGTCGGGGTTCCCTCTCATTGTATCCATCGTCACGTCTCGTTTCCTCTGCCGGTCTCGCTGACCCCGTCTCTCTCTCCCCCTCTCAGATCTGGATGAGTGTAAGGAGCCGCTGGGGGCAGAATGTTCACATTTCTGCCACAATTACATCGGAGGTTATTTCTGCTCCTGCCAACCCGGGTATTTCCTTCACCTGGACAACCACACCTGCGGGGGTAACTATGTAGCCTCTCGTCTCGCGTGACTTTGGGTCAGACTCATGGGCATTCAACGCTTACAGGAGACATGAGCCATAGACCATCTTCTGTAGGAAGAATCAAGGACCCTGCAAGCTGAAGGTGGTTAGGGTGGGTAGATAAGTGTAGCAGCCTCCCAGCAGAAGTGGTAGAGGGTAATACAGTGAGGGTATTTAAACATGCATGGGATAGACATACGGCTCCTGAATCTAAGACGAGACCAACGACTGATTAAGGTTTGAGTCTTTATAGCAGGAGAAACGGGCAGACTAGACGGGGGCCGAATGGGGCCGATTCTATTGTTCTATATCTTCTCCTAACACGCTCTGTATATATATATATATAATGTCTCCCACAGTGCATTGCAGTGAAAACCTGTTCACAGACCTGAGGGGTCAGATCAGCAGCCCAGGATTTCCCCAAAGCTATCCGGAAAATTCTTTGTGTGAATACAAAGTGCGCCTGGTTCCTGGGTACCAAGTCCTCCTCGCCTTCCAACCCAAAGATTTCGACGTGGAAGAGGATCCTAGCGGGAGCTGCTTATATGACAGCCTCATTGTATGTATCCGCTGGGATTTATTCGCATGGTCTCTATATTCCCGCAGGTCCCGTACAGATCCATCCCAGGCTCGCTGCGATAAAGTGAAGCGGGCAGAGCGACCGATAATGAATAGAGAGAGAGAGGAGACACACGGAGAACCCTGTAACTAAGAAATGGGGGCTCTTGGTGGCAGGTGGTGGAGAGTTCGGAGGGGTAGGAGGTGAATCTGCCCAAATTGTCTTTGAATGGACAAATTATTAAGGGGTTTCCAACTTTAAATTTGGTCTTTCTTCCAAATGTTATTCTTACAAGAATCAGATTCCGTTATCCAGAAATTCCGCTGTTTTCTTGTTGAAACTAGTTGTAGTTTTCCCCCCGTAATATAATACTACTAAACACCCCGACTTCTTATCATACTGCCTGTGGGAAACAACAGAATGGCTCAGTCTTAATCACCCAGTCAGACTCTCTGACTAATGAAAGTATATGGAGGAACGGACTTTATTAGAATTGCCATAGAGCATCAGCTCAGTATGGTGTTTTAGCCAAAGTCACCTAAAATATCACATGACTGACAACAATGGCCGCCTCCAGGTCTGCAGATAAAGGGGTTATATTACTGTATACAGCACAGGGGGGTTAAATTACTGTATACAGCGCTGGGGGGTTATATTACTGTATACAGCGCTGGGGGGTTATATTACTGTATACAGCGCTGGGGGGTTATATTACTGTATACAGCGCTGGGGGTTATATTACTGTATACAGCGCTGGGGGTTATATTACTGTATACAGTGCTGGGGGTTATATTACTGTATACAGCGCTGGGGGTTATATTACTGTATACAGTGCTGGGGTAATATTATTGTATACAGCGCTGGGGGTAATATTATTGTATACAGCGCTGGGGGTAATATTACTGTATACAGCGCTGGGGGGTATATTACTGTATACAGCACTGGGGGGTTATATTACTGTATACAGTGCTGGGGGTTATATTACTGTATACAGTGCTGGGGGTAATATTATTGTATACAGCGCTGGGGGTAATATTATTGTATACAGCGCTGGGGGTAATATTATTGTATACAGCGCTGGGGGGTAATATTACTGTATACAGTGCTGGGGTTATATTACTGTATACAGTGCTGGGGGTTATATTACTGTATACAGCGCTGGGGGGTTATATTACTGTATACAGCGCTGGGGGGTATATTACTGTATACAGCGCTGGGGGGTATATTACTGTATACAGTGCTGGGGGGTTATATTACTGTATACAGCGCTGGGGGGATTATTACTGTATACAGCGCTGGGGGTAATATTATTGTATACAGCGCTGGGGGGTAATATTACTGTATACAGTGCTGGGGTTATATTACTGTATACAGTGCTGGGGGTAATATTACTGTATACAGTGCTGGGGTTATATTACTGTATACAGTGCTGGGGGTAATATTATTGTATACAGTGCTGGGGTATGTGTGTATATGTTGTTATTTTGTTGATTACTTCAGATACAAGCTGCTGGGAAGACTTTTGGTCCATATTGCGGTAAAACAGCTCCTCCACGTATTGAATCTGGAAGCAATGAGGTGGATATCATATTCCAGACTGACAGCGGCGGGGACAATAAAGGCTGGACGTTGGAATACTCAGAGGCTGGTGAGGCAGACCCCCACCCGTTATATACCAAGACCCCCTAGCTATAGCCTAACCTCACATAGATCCCAATCTAGAAGAAATTGGGGGTGCACAAGAGGTAAATGCGCCAATATGTGAGATAAATGTATAATTAAACCAATAATATTTAAGGACATACAATGACATTTAATAGTTTGGGGTCACTCAGAAATGTCCTTGTTTTTGAAAGAAAAGCCAATTTTGTTCATTAAAATAACATGAAATGGATAAGAAATCCAGCGCAGACGGGGTTAATGTTGTAAATACTATTGTAGCTGGAAACGGCTGATTTTTAATGGAATCTCTTCATAGGCGTACAGAGGCCCTTTATCACTCCCATCACTCCTGTGTTCCAATGGCCCTTTATCACTCCCATCACTCCTGTGTACCAATGGCCCTTTATCACTCCCATCACTCCTGTGTTCCAATGGCCCTTTATCACTCCCATCACTCCTGTGTTCCAATGGCCCTTTGTCACTCCCATCACTCCTGTGTTCCAATGGCACGTTGTGTTCGCCGATCCAAGTTTAAGTTTAAAAGGCTAATTGATTGTTAGAAAACCCTTTTGCAAATTATGTTTTACAGCCGGAAATGTACTTGTTTTCCATAAAAACAGCTGAGTCACCCCAAACTTTTGAACAGTAGTATATGTATAGACCGACAGGAGGAGTGAAGCTGGGAAAGATGAGACAGAGGTAGGTGGGGGGAGGGCAGTTAATCTGATAGTTTGAAGATACGCCTTAGCGGGGTATACGCACCATAACCATAATATAAACACCAATTAAATCCTCAAACCCTTTGTCTTCCTGTAAGCCATTCCATGCGATCACCATCACCTTTTTGAACACTCGCTTCTTGACCCGCAAAAGGTCAAATATGTGTTTAAGGACAGCGTGACTGTGACCTGCGAAGAAGGATATGAGCTCGCTACCATGCCGGTGAGTGGATTATGTCGTATAAGACATTATGATCAGGATATGTGTGAATACATTAGGAAAAGAAGTCCCTGGCCCAAAGAGCTTACAGTCCAAGTAGCAGTAGGGAGTGGAGGGAGAGGAAGACTAGACCAATGAAGGACTAGGTTTTTGGAGTTAGAGGTGGCATCTGTTGGGTAAAAGATCACGCTAGAAGAGATCTAGTCATGCAGGATCTGGGTATCAAGACCTTGACCTTTCGCGGGCAAACCCAAGATACAGCCCCCAATAACAGAGCGATCAAAAGCAAAAGCACTTGCCAGTCCTCCTCTGTTATAGGCTAAAGCAATGACCAGCCACGCGTGTGTTAACATGTCAATGTGCCGAGCTTCCTCTTGGTAAATATGTCACCAAAATGTATCTTTGTCCATCTTAGGCAAACCAACAATCGTTCCAATCTACTTGTCAAGGGGACGGGACGTGGTCTCGCTTAGACCTTAAATGCCAACGTAAGCCATTCAGCTGAAAAATTTCCGGGCGCCTGTCAGGTCCAAACTTGTTCACTTTTCTTTCTTACTATAAGTCTTCCCAACTGCCTAAATCACTGGAACGGCCACAATCCTCGTTCCTTCGCTGGATTCGTGGTTCTTTTGTTTGTCGGCGGTCTCTTGGCTTCTGTTTAGTCTCTGGTGGCTTCATTTAAAGTCTCTCTTTCTGCAGCTGTGGATTGCGGGCCGCCTAGCGGCATTGATAACGGGCACGTGGCCTTCTCCCAGACCACGTACGGGGCGCAAGCCACATACAGCTGTGTCTCGGAATACTACCAGCTAATCCTGCCGGGGTCCGCAGACGGTAAGCGTCCCACCAGATCCTTAGGATGGAGACGAAACATAAGGCACGGTTGTGGTACGAGCTGATCCTTTCTCTCTTTTGCCCGCAGACACGTTGCGCTGCTCCTCAGATGGACTCTGGGTTAGTAAGGATGGAGGGCAGGACCTCCCGAAATGCACAGCAGGTACAGAAACTGAGCACCCCATCCCAAAACCCAGGGGTAGGCAGTAGAACAGGAGGCATGCCCTGCCTGACGTCATATACCCCAGGGGTAGAAATACTTAAAGCCCGACAGAAGCCCTCTCTGTCCAGTGCCTTTACTTATCCACTTTTTCCTCCCCAGTTTGTGGTGTGTACAACCCTTCCCAGACAGTCGACGGGAAGATATTCAAAGGCAAACCGGCCAACCTTGGACAGTTTCCGTGGATGGTGGCCTTCCTCGAGCCGAAACGTGGCGCCGGAGCTCTCATATCCGACCGATGGATCCTGACTGCGGCTCATGTCGTGCAGGGGGTTGAAGAACCCGTGATGTATGCGGGTATCATTGATCTCCGTGGGCGCAAACATCAGAAGCCCCTAATCGCTAAGAGAGTCATTTTGCATCCTCAGTATCTACAAGATAACCCCGATACCAAGAAAGACTTTAACAATGACATAGCCCTGGTCCAGCTGTGCAATAAAGTTGAGCTGGGGGTCAATGTCGCCCCCATATGCGTAGCTGGAAGTGATGAAGGAATGTTCCCAACCGTAGGTAAAATTGGGTATGTTGCAGGCTGGGGGAAGACTGAAAGCAGAGAAAGGTCGCCACTCCTTCTCTATACCAAGGTGCCCCTAAGCCAAGCAGAAAAATGTCAAGAACTAGCAGTGGAGCAAAAGTTCAGCTTCACCCCAAACATGCTGTGCGCCGGAGACAACACCGGACATGACAGCTGTTCCGGCGACAGTGGAGGACCACTCATGTTCCTTGACACCAAGAATGACAGAAGGATGTACACGGCAGGCATCATCTCCTGGGGATTAGGCTGTGGACATTATGGTGTCTACACCAAGGTGGAGAATTACTTGGGTTGGATAAAAGAGACAATGGAAAACGCGGAAATGGAAGAGAGTGGGGAGAGATCAGGGTATACGTGTGGATAAGGACAGGGAGGGGGTATGAGAGGAGTTTTGGAGAAGACATCTCGTATACGGGATGGACATCACCATGTGAGAACTGGTGGGGTGTTGAAACTCTTCGCTATGTGTTTTCATACGCTGATTAACATTAAATATATACGCATGGGGTTGTGTGTACGCAGCTTTCTTGGGATCGGTGTCCACATGTCAAAGGTCATCCTGCATTACGTAACGTTATTAAAGAGGAAGTCCCACCAAAATATAACCCCCAGTGCTGTATACAGTAATATAACCCCAGCGCTGTATACAGTAATATAACCCCCAGCGCTGTATACAGTAATATAACCCCAGTGCTGTATACAGTAATATAACCCCCAGCGCTGCATACAGTAATAACCCCCAGCACTGTATACAGTAATAACCCCCAGCACTGTATACAGTAATAACCCCCAGCACTGTATACAGTAATATAACCCCCAGCGCTGTATACAGTAATATAACCCCCAGCGCTGTATACAGTAATATAATCCCCCAGCGCTGTATACAGTAATATAACCCCCCAGCGCTGTATACAGTAATATAACCCCCCAGTGCTGTATACAGTAATATAACCCCCAGCGCTGTATACAGTAATATAACCCCCAGCACTGTATACAGTAATAACCCACAGCGCTGTATGCAGTAATATAACCCCCAGCGCTGTATACAGTAATATAACCCCCAGCGCTGTATACAGTAATATAACCCCCAGCGCTGTATACAGTAATATAACCCCAGTGCTGTATACAGTAATATAACCCCCAGTGCTGTATACAGTAATATAACCCCCAGCGCTGCATACAGTAATAACCCCCAGCACTGTATACAGTAATAACCCCCAGCACTGTATACAGTAATAACCCCCAGCACTGTATACAGTAATATAACCCCCAGCGCTGTATACAGTAATATAACCCCCAGCGCTGTATACAGTAATATAATCCCCCAGCGCTGTATACAGTAATATAACCCCCCAGCGCTGTATACAGTAATATAACCCCCCAGTGCTGTATACAGTAATATAACCCCCAGCGCTGTATACAGTAATATAACCCCCAGCACTGTATACAGTAATAACCCACAGCGCTGTATGCAGTAATATAACCCCCAGCGCTGTATACAGTAATATAACCCCCAGCGCTGTATACAGTAATATAACCCCCAGCGCTGTATACAGTAATATAACCCCAGTGCTGTATACAGTAATATAACCCCCAGCGCTGCATACAGTAATAACCCCCAGCACTGTATACAGTAATAACCCCCAGCACTGTATACAGTAATAACCCCCAGCACTGTATACAGTAATATAACCCCCAGCGCTGTATACAGTAATATAACCCCCAGCGCTGTATACAGTAATATAATCCCCCAGCGCTGTATACAGTAATATAACCCCCCAGCGCTGTATACAGTAATATAACCCCCCAGTGCTGTATACAGTAATATAACCCCCAGCGCTGTATACAGTAATATAACCCCCAGCACTGTATACAGTAATAACCCACAGCGCTGTATGCAGTAATATAACCCCCAGCGCTGTATACAGTAATATAACCCCCAGCGCTGTATACAGTAATATAACTCCCAGCGCTGTATACAGTAATATAACCCCCAGCGCTGTATACAGTAATAACCCCTCAGTGGGGCAGATACTCGGCTTGATATTCAGCTCTAAATAAGTAGATATTTTCTGTTAAAGGATCTTTGATGGTGGAATCGTTATTTCACAACCAGGTTTCCTATTTCAGAATTTTTATTGAGTAGTTGTGATTTATTTGATACACATTGTGTTTTATACATCACACATATTTCATATTTATCATTTTATAATATATATATATTGTTGACCTTCCTATCCTCCTACATTTACCCATTTAGAGTGCTGCCCCACCCCCACCCCCGGGGCTATAGATACTCAGGGAAGTTTTAATAGAATGTTTATCAAAATGTTTAATATTCTGGGAAAAAAGGGGTAGGTTTCCCAGCGCCCACATCAAACCCCAGGGGCTCGTCTGCAGAAAGCCAAATTAGTTGCTTTAGTGTTATTGTTTTCAATGACATCATAAACCAAGACATAATAATGGCAGAGCTGGGGTAGTCTGAGTGGTTTTTGCCCCCCGGAAAGGCTATTGTGATTCTGCCTCTCCGTTGCCATTATTTGCCCGTGTAACCAAGAATCCAGTCGATGTAGTTACTGACTTTGGTGTAGAACCCAAAGCCGTGGCCGCAGCCGATCCCCCACGAGACGATCCCCGCGGCCACCCAGGTGCCCTTTTGGTCCTGCGCCACGTGTGCCCCTCCGCTGTCCCCTTGGCACGAATCCCCACCTTCCGGGTACCCGGCGCAGAACATGTTCTCCGTGAAGACATTGTCGGGATTTTCCTTCTTGTGCTTGTCCAAGTACGCTTGGCACCTGTGCCTTCCCACCATCGGCACAGCCACATAACGTAGGTTGGTGGAGATGGTTTGGTTTTCGGTCTCGCCGTACCCGCTCACGTAGCCCTTCCTGGAGTCCGCGTAGATGAAATCCTTCCCCGGTTCTGGCAGACAGATGGGGGCCACGTTCTGGTTCATGACCACAGGGTAGCGCAGTCGCACCAGAGCAATGTCATTGTCGAAGTTTTTGGGGTTGTAGTCGGGGTGCACGTGGTACCCCTCGACCTCGTGATAACCCAGTTTAATTATTTCGTCCACGTCAACTCCACCCATGTAGACCTTGACGCTGGAAGGGTCGTCCTCAGCAGGAGCGTTCGAATACCTGTCCCTGAGTACATGCGCGGCGGTCAGTACCCAGTGCTCCCCGATGAGTGCCGCCCCGGAGCGGCCATATTTTGTCAGAAGGATCTGCCATGGAAAGTTCCCGATTCTAGCCGGTTTGCCGGAAATGATGCGGCCTCTGGAAACGTTACTGGTCACGGGGTCCCACGGCTGGCCGCACACTGAAAGTAACGGCGTTCCGTTATTCTCGCTCCAGAAATATTATTATATAATATTATTAACGCTGAGTTTGTGAGGTTTGCCCTCTTATACCTATTTACCAAGCACATGTGCCCAGAACCTCTTTCCTCAGGCATAACATTCTGGGGATGTTCCCACTGCTGTACCCCAACACTGACTACTGTACCCCCACACTGACTGCTGTACCCCCTCGGACTGCTGCACCCCCCCCTGACTGCTGTACCCCAACACTGACTGTTGTACCCCCACACTGACTGCTGTACCCCCTCGGACTGCTGCACCCCCCCTGACTGCTGTACCCCAACACTGACTGCTGTACCCCAACACTGACTGCTGTACCCCCACACTGACTGCTGTACCCCCACACCCCTGCTGCACCCCCCCTGACTGCTGTACCCCCACACTGACTGCTGTACCCCTCTGACTGCTGTACCCCCACACTGACTGCTGCACCCCCCCTGACTGCTGTACCCCCTCTGACTGCTGTACCCCCTCTGACTGCTGTACCCCCACTGACTGCTGTACCCCCACTGACTGCTGTACCCCCACACTGACTGCTGTACCCCCTCTGACTGCTGTACCTCCACTTTGACTGCTGTACCCCCCCTGACTGCTGTACCCCACACTCACCTGGGATGCACCGTGGAAGCTGCGCACCCCCATTTTCATCCTTCCACACATGTTGTGCCGAACACGTGAACTTTGCTGAAAGTAGAACAGTCCGTGTTACTAATGTTTCCTGCACCCCTCTGACGGGAAATAACAGGGAAGTTTGAGAGGGATAAGGTAATATATATACACAGTGACATAGTAGGGTGGTAGATAAATGGACCAGCCTCCCAGCAGAACAGGCCATTCAGTTCTCTATTTGCATATAGTTCAATGTTTGTAAAAAATGGCATTTGTATTACTATAGAAAAGAAACGTTACTTCCTTCTTCTATTCAACCATTTTTGCTACTTTGTGGCAAAAGTAATATTAAAAATCCCACCGGGTCGCCATTGTTTTGGGAGTGAGGGCCAATCAGGTTAATCCTTCCTGAAACGCAGTCCTGTGACCCCTGACAGTCTGGTTAAAAAATATACGTTTCTGGTATGAATTTGTAGCCCCTGTTAGAGGATCGGCCTATTACACGTTTATCATTTGCCTCTGTGTGCATAACTCCCACCTGCACAACGGTCCAAAGGTTTGGGGTCACTTAGAAGTTTCCTTGTTTTTGAAAGAAAAGCACATTTTGTTCATTAAAATAACATGAAATGGATCAGAAATCCAGCGCAGACAGGGTTAATGTTGTAAATGACTATTGTAGCTGGAAACTCTTTATAGGGGTACAGAGGCCCTTTATCACTCCCATCACTCCTGTGTCCCAATGGCCCTTTATCACTCCCATCACTCCCGTGTTCCAATGGCCCTTTATCACTCCCATCACTCCTGTGTCCCAATGGCCCTTTATCACTCCCATCACTCCTGTGTTCCAATGGCCCTTTATCACTCCCATCACTCCTGTGTTCCAATGGCCCTTTATCAGAGAGAGAGAGCGCTGTATATACCACTGCCTGTGGCCGTCACCATGCTGTAGAACGGGGCATTGCAGGTATAGGTGATGACTGAAAGGTACGTCAAGCTCCCCGGGGCGGTCAGGTAGGTCAGTTCTCCATTGATGAGAATTTCCGGCTCTTTACATCTCACAACTGAAAGAAATCAGGGAATCTCTGTTACCGTCTCATGTGGGCGGATGGGGTAACACCGGATAGGTGAGGGTATTTATTTATATCGCAGAAGCCCCACACAATAGCTATGAATCTCTCTGCTATGGATAGTAAATGCATATACCCCTTTATCAATAAACGGAGAAGGGATGAAATATCCCAGAATGCTTTCTGTTTGCCCCACCTCGTATATTCCATAGGGGTTTAGACTCTTACTTTCGCAGCGTGGGATAGCTCGATGCCAGGTGCCATCTCTCTGGCAAAGCGATGTGAATCCACGCTGCTCCACGTCACCCTAGAAGAAAAAGAATGATAGCGGGTGATATATGAATGGATATGATTGGATATTGCCATATGGTGCCAGAGAAGACACTCCAAACAGCTGTGTGACACGTTTCGATGACCTATTGCACAGGGAGTAACTTTTTGGGGCTGTATGTTGGTCCACTAAAAGGTATCACAGGATTTGGGAGCGAGAGGACATTTGTTGGACACCGACCAATATATTGTCCCTTTATATTATTAGGTGAGTTTCTCTTTCTGATACGCACCTCCATGAGTTTGTATCCCGTCTGGCAGGTCACCACAATGTAGTCTCGCATCCGATACTCCTTCTGCATGGGGCTAATAATGGTGAATTCATCCCGTGGGACAGGAATCGGGCACTGGATAGCTGCCAAGAACCAAAAACTGAGATAAACATGTGAACGCAGCCGGAGGTGAACTCTGAACACATTGACACAACGAAAGAGCCAGTCGGACAAAATAAAAACGCCTTAGCGAATGATATTTAAAGTCGCGTCCAATAAGAGCGCACTGTAGGCCAGGGTCTACTAACCCTCGGAGGAGTACCAGAGCTTCCATCCTTTGCTGTCTCCAGAGTCATCCGTTTCAAACACGACGTCCACACTGTTACTCCTTGTTTTCAGAGATCCCGGGGATTGACGGCCGCAAAATGTTTTTAGGATCTTCCCGTCTGCAAAGACCTGGCACCGGGGTAAAAAGAAATATAAAAGGATAAGTACAAGAAGAGGAGAACCACGAAGACACAGCGCAATATGGAGACCGACTCTCTGGGACAAGATGGATGGCCATGGGATATGTAAACTAAAATCAGAAGAGAGGTCTGGCCGGTTGACTAAAGAACGTTACCTTCAGAGTGTCATAGGGACAGAGGGCCTTTGGATGGTCATCAATCTCAAAGACGCCCTGGAAGCTGAGGGAGATAAGTAGACCTTTCTCCAGGCGAATACTGTAGTTGCAGTTTAAGTCAGGGGGATACGGCTTGGGGTATCCCGGGCTGAAGATATATCCCGTTTCCTCAGTGAAGACCTCTCGGCTACACTCCGCTGGAACACAGGGAGAAAATGAAATACGATGGATAAGATTAGAAGCTGAGTGATGATGACAAACTGGATTAAGAGGAGTGAGACCATGATCAAGGGATGATGCGAAAGGAAGGGTATGAGTGAGGGGTGGATGGATCTCACCTTTGCACGTCTTCCCGTCACTTTGCAGCTGGTATCCCCGGAAGCAAGAACAGAAATACCCCCCAACGTAATTGTGACAAGTGTGCTGGCACGGTGGGGTCCACGTGACGCTATTGCCCGGGTTTACACACTCATTCCTGTCTGAGGTTGGTTGGAATGGAAGCCGGTCACAAAGGAAAGAATAAAAAATAGAGAATTATCTATAATGATATGACGGGTATACATGAATAAGACTAGACTACAGTCTTCGTTGTCGAACCATATAATGTTCATTTTGGAGATACAATGTGGGAAATGTCCTCTTGTGGTTGGCCAGTAGCTCTGGTCGGTAGAAGATGGCGGACTTGTTAGGTGGTAAGGGTGCCATACCCCGCGTACCCGGAAAGCAGGATGGCTGGTTTTAGGTCATGGGGGCAGAAAGAACAGAAAGTGCCTGGGTATTCTGGAATCCTGGAGGATTACCTAGTACCTTGTAAGGTGGCCTCAGGCCCCGGAGGTCAGGATTTACCTAGAGCCTGGTAGTAGGCTTGGAAACCTTTGTAATGGATGACGGCGCCGTCGTCTTCGTTGGAGAAATCCGATTGAAATTCAACTCTCATCCGATCCCCTTGGGACACAAAATGGCGGTGACCGGGATGGCGTCTCGACGTTACGGAACCACAGAACCGCCCCAACTCCTCATTATCGGCAAAGACCTCAAAACGAAGAATTAAGGGAAACGAGGTGTCATGATATTACACAATACAGTGGCTTTATGATCCAAAATCTGTGGCTTTATGTCGAAAATATTTAACATTTTATCACTTATATTGGCTGAAATAGCACCAAACTACATGCTATTTAAAGGATATTTTTTGTAAAATACATATATAAATATATAATTTAATACTTAGCTAAAACACCAGTGGAAAAGATTTCCTAATAATAATAATATCCCTGTTACAGAAAAAAAATTCTTAAATGATTAAAAACTACCTCTTATTTATTAGCAACTACTTAGACTTGGAAAATAAAGATGTAATAAAATTTAACGGAAATAGAAGAATTAAAAATTTATTGAGAACCTTAAACAATAATCCTAAATTATTCCAATGGACCAAATACTAAGAACAGTACAAATTTACATTTATTTAAATATTTATCAATTACCGAAACACTTGTCAGAAATATTAATGCGGCGGTAAAATTTAACATTTAAATTAATAAAAAATTAGATTAGATAAAAAAGATTTTTATATAAAACTGTATCGACCTTTTTATAGGTTGGTGATACGCTGTGTCCTTTTTTTAACCCCTTAATGACAAAGCCCGTACGTGTACGGGCTGAAAATGCATTGTTTTCCATGGGTTTAGGGACCGCCCATTGTCCTTAAGGGGTTAATGATGTATCTCGCGGCTGGTGGCCAGGTTCTACACATATTACATGGGCTTCTGACACATAGATTATGCGGCTCCATGTCACGCGGTATGATGCGCAATTGTCACACAATTGTGTTTTCCGTACCTTAACAAAATCATAATTACAATTCTCAGAGGGTTCGATGTCAAACACCAAGAAGTTGAGTGAGATACGGTAGCCCTCGGGAACAGCGATGTCCCAGTAGGTTTGGTTGTTGTTGGGGTAGGAGTCGGGGTAATTGGGGGAAGTGATGACCCCATAAAGCGGTGTCTGATTCGGGGAGCAGATCGCTGTTCCGAAGAGCAGGAGCAGCCAGAGATACCTGCAGAAGAGAACCGAGATTGATGAAGGGCCTGGTATGGTTACTCGATGATCTACAGCACTTGACTGCAGTCTTGTGACCCTAATGCAGCGGGGCTTTAAGCTGCCCTACGCCTGACCTAAGCTGCCCCTCCGTCAGCTCCCACCCAAGAGGATGCTCCAGGTAGCCCGAGAGTTACCAGGAGGATGTCGGTGTCGGGTACACACTATGGCGGCTGTGCGGAGCCGGGTACACACTATGGCGGCTGTGCGGAGCTGGCGGTACACACTATGGTGGCTGTGCAGTGCCGGCTACACACTATGGCGGCTGTGCAGTGCCGGGTACACACTATGGCGGCTGTGCGGAGCCGGGTACACACTATGGCGGCTGTGCAGTGCCGGCTACACACTATGGCGGCTGTGCGGTGCCGGGTACACACTATGGCGTCTGTGCGGAGCCGGGTACACACTATGGCGGCTGTGCGGAGCCGGGTACACACTATGGCCGCTGTGCGGTGCCGGGTACACACTGTGGCCGCTGTGAGGTGCCGGGTACACACTATGGCGGCTGTGCAGTGCCGGGTACACACTATGGCGGCTGTGTGGAGCCGGGTACACACTATGGCCGCTGTGCGGTGCTGGGTACACACTATGGCCGCTGTGCGGAGCCGGGTACACACTATGGCCGCTGTGCAGTGCCGGGTACACACTATGGCGGCTGTGCAGTGCCGGGTACACACTATGGCGGCTGTGCGGTGCCGGGTACACACTATGGCGGCTGTGCGGTGCCGGGTACACACTATGGCGGCTGTGCGGTGCCGGGTACACACTATGGCGGCTGTGCGGTGCCGGGTACACACTATGGCGGCTGTGCGGTGCCGGGTACACACTATGGCGGCTGTGCCTGTCCCATCAAGTCAGACAGGGATTACAGAGGTAAGACTATCACTAGAGTAGATGCTTAGGGCCAACTTCCAACTATTTTTGCTTAGGGCCCCTGAATACATAGAGCTGGCCATTTTTTATACAATTTTTAGGTCCCTAAACCCCAAAACCACCCATTCTATAGAGTTTACGACATAAGCATACATGGGAACATCCGGGCTCCGGCTGCCCCGCGCCAGGAGATTATCACAAATAGATCCCGAGCGCCCCTTGGAGAAGAGAATAATAATATAGCGCCCCCACCTATGTATAATTAAACACCACGTGCCTCCCCCAGCTGCTTTGAGTCTATAGGGTTATATATTAAAAAGTGATTCTGATGCAAAGTCTAAAAAAATGGTCTAATCGCCGTAGCAATCAATGGAATGTTCATGGCTATTCCAATCGTTGCTATGGTGATAAGACCACTTTTCAAACTTATGTCACATTTTTATACTGAACCCTGTAAGAAGACGATATCAGATTTCCAGCAGACTTCCTCTAATGGGTTTTACTCACATGCTTCGGCTTCCACCTCTGTGCGATAATAGAATGTGAAAGTACGAGGACTGGAGACGGGGAGGAATAAACGGAGGAGAGGTGGGATTCAGTCAACTGCCCGTCTATCTGCCTGTGCCATGCTGCCCTCTGCTGTCTACATGTGACACGCACCTACTACCACCCAAACATTTCTACTAAATCAAAATAAAAAAGGGGTTTCAAAAATATCCTGTTTTCGTTTTAGTAATTTTAAACCTTTTTTTCATGTTTTTACAGAAAAAAATGTTTTCAGGCAGCTGCATATCAGCCATTTGTGTGAGTTCTGGCTCTGTTATCTGATCCCCAATCTACTAGACAAACACCCCGACTCCTTATCATACTGCCTGTGGGGAACAATAGAATGACTCAGTCTTAATCACCCAGCTGGACACTCTGACTAATGAAAGTCTATGGAGGAACGGACTTCATTAGCATTGCCATAAAGCATCAGCTCAGTGTGGTGTTTGAGACGGGAAAGTCACCCAAAATATCACATGACTGACAGCAACGGCGGCTCCAGGTCTGCAGATAAATTCCCCCCCCACCCCCGCCCCGGCATCCACTATATTAATGACTATTTTATTTATTGGTGTATATTTTGGTTGTCCTCTTTTTCATGTTTTTATATGGCATTCTTCTTTAGCTGCAATTTTATGACCCAAAATATTCTTTTAACTTATTAATGACTTTAACGTGTTAATCCAGCACCTTTTTCAGGTGTTTCCGCGCGGTTTCCTTGCTTGTTATAAGAAATAAAGTCCAGGTATTATTGGCACAGTAAAGATTTTAATTCCTGTGATTTTGTGTCGTAATTCACTGTGAGAACAAAAAAAATGATTCATCTCCCCTATTTGTCCACATTATTTCTTCTATTTCTGCCCTCTGCCAGGGCATTCTACCAACCCCCATTATTGTTCCTATTATTCTATATATTCAATATGCTGCTTCCTATAGATCCATAGGTGCCCTCCCTCTAACACCTCCCATACAACCCTCCCTCTAACACCTGCTATTGCCCTCTCTCCTCCTACTGCCCCACATACCCCTTTCTATTAACCCCATGTGCACCGGCATTTAAGCACCCACTTACATTTCCTGTTATTCTATAATGCTGCTGAATATAAGATCGCCTATAGATCCACTTAACCCCCTTCTGTAACACCATTGATCATATAACCCCTCTCTAAAATCACATAATGAATCCATTCTGCAACCTCCATATAACCCCCTCCTTATGCATGTAATTCCTCCCCGTTACTCCTGGTATTGCTCACTTCCATTATTTAGTTAACTCATCAGTCCTGACATCAATTTTTTGGATCAATCTCCCTTTTACGTCATGTAAATGAATCGTTTTACAGCACGTAGAGCAGTTTGTAAAGTAGTAGTAGTTAGCGGTTCCGCGTCTTGCTTCATGATGCTCAGAGTTATTGATTACGATGAGACGAGGAAAGGCTTTTTGGTTAAGAGAAGTTTCAAGAGTCACAGAAAACGTGCCCGGAGCTGAGCACTAAGGACCGGAGGTTATGATGAGGTTGAGGTCTTCTTCTTATGGCACCTTACGAAAGGTTTGTGTGCTGACCACATCCCTGGCCGTTAGCTCCTGGGGAGAGAATATCAAGAAGAAAGAAAGAAAGGGGTATAAGTTGGATACTTAAAAAGAGAACCGCAACTGGTTGGAGAACGTCGAGAGGAGATGTCGTGTGTGGTCTACTTGGGGTAGAAGAAGGCGTTGGTGGAATGATTGCTCTACAATAGCGCCTACTAGCTGTAGAGACTGATATAGGAGAAGGACCTCTCATGGAGAAAGAGACAATATGGCGATCAAATGAAAAGTAAGAGTATAACCACGGGAAGTCCAGACATAAACCCAAGAGTGTCCAAAACATCAGGACAGGTGACAGGAGACGTAAACCAGGAGGACCATCAAAGGTCAGGCGGCATGAAGATAGGAATAAGAAACCATAGTTACATAACACATAAGGTCCATCAAGCTTAACCCTTCTACCTAACCTTCCAACTCTTGATCCAAAACAAGGCAAAAAAACCCTTAATTAGGCTACTTGGAATTCTGCTATTAGGGGGAAAAAATTGCTTGACTCCAAAAGGCAATGGGATTTCTCCTTGGAGAATAGGGCAGAGGAGAGGTGACCTAGGGGGAATGGGGCCACAGAATACGGTAACTATCGACTGATGGTATATTATTAGTTATTAACTATTTTTCTATACAGCGGCATTATATTCTGCAGCGCTGTACAATGGGTACTTTGGACCCATATGGCCAAACATTGGCCATAACCGTTTAGGAGTGGAGGAACCCAACCGCTAAATACCATGCAATTATAGAATGTACGCATTCTATGATATATTAAAACCCCAATGTTTGGTACTTCATTCTATTACGGTACATATTGAGGATGAAAAATAAAGAAACACGTTCCACCGCCTCCACCATCGAAGGTTCTGCTCGTTTAGGAGAATCGTTAAGTGGCTGTTCATTTAGTAAACCTTAGATTGAGGCCAAAAAGCCAAATCTTGGTTCTGATTTTAGTTATAAATTGTTAAATGAAGCCGTTTCCCACATACAGAGCTTCCTATCATTCAGTCATTTGGGGAAGGCGTGTAGTTGTGATGTGGTTGTGGTTTATGGAGGTCAATGGGGGAGAGGACCTTAACACGAGTAAATCTCTCACCACATGGAGCAAATCGCCCTCCTGCCACTGTTTCCAGCCGCGATTTGGTATCTCTCCCCGCTGAATACAGACTAGCTTGTTACCTTCCCAGAAAACGGTTGTCTGTCGGAAAAAAATATATCTAATAAGAAAACAAGAAGCATTTTGATGATAATGGCAGGGACGTGGAGCAGGATACACTATACGCAGGTGGATCGGTTCTCGGTGCCGCATGCTCCACGTCCCTGAGCGTAGTGTTTACCTTGCAGGTCCGTCCATCGATGACAGCCAGATTCTCTTCAAACTCCTCGCCCAGGGTGAAGTCCATGATGTAGTTGCGGAAGGTGCTGAGCATTCGGATGATCATGTGGTTTCCGTCCACCACGAACTCCTTCTCGGGGCGTAGGAGCAGAACTATCTTCCTCAAAGCCACATTGATATCTGAGGGTTATATCACGGGAAGGCTCACGTTTCGCAACCTCCTTATCCATCAGTCCTGTCCTGCCCCACCGTCCTGTCCGTCAGTCTCACGTACCCAGCATGTCCTCTGTCTTCACCCATTCATTTCAGGGTCCACCAATACGTCACTGTGTCCTGTCCGTCAAACTAAGACACCACGACACCCCAACACCTGATTGGTCCAGTTACGTTGTGTCAACCATCAAATCCCAAGTTTGCTACATTGTCCTTTTTGTAACTACTACGCCAACTCTCGTTCCCCCCACTCTCTCCTCCGTCTGCGTCTCTCTAATTCGGATACATCGACCAGGATCTTACTCAGGGCTTTCAGATAGTTCTCCAGATTTTCTTGAGACACCAAGGTGTAGCGTCCATTCAGATCCGCGTCCATCACGCTGGGACAACTTCTTAAAACTTTTTAATTAAAAAAACCTGCGTCTTACTCACACTCACACTCACATTGAATCTGTTCCTTCTAACTCATTATCTGCACCCCGTCTGTCTCTTTATCCCTTCCACCCGCTCCCTGTGAGTGTCAACCTGTCTCAACTACTGCCCCCCAAAAACTTTAAATTGATTGCCCCCGACCATCTGCTTAAGTCTCCCCCTCTCTGTCTCCTTCTCACTTGTCTCTCCTCACCTACTCTTTTGCTGTCCACTCTTCCCTCTCTCTTTAATGTTCAGAATAATCCTCATTATGTCCTGGTCAATCCCACACTGAAATATAATCTCAGATTATCCTAACAGGGAATAACCGCATTAACCCTCCGCGTTCTACAACCACTATGGGTATGACATAATCAGCAAAACGCCTGTGTGTCATACCAAGACATGCATATAAAAACACACACATATATACACTATATGGACAAAAGTATTGGGACACCTGACCATTACACCAACAGGGACTTTGATGACATCACATCCTAGACACAGAGACATTAATATGAAGTTGGCCCCCCATTGCAGATATAACGACTTCTGCTCCCAAAATTTTGGGGGGTCTTGTGGGAATTTTCGCCCGTTCATCCAGGTGAGGTCAGGCGCTGATGTCGGACGAGACGCCCGGGCTCGCAATCTCCATTGCGGTTCATCCCAAAGGTGTTGAACGGGGTTGAGGTCGGGGCTCCGTGCGACCGGTCAAGTTCTTCCACCCCAAACTCATCCAACCATGGAAACATAGCATTGTCCAGACTGTATCGGTACGCTGAAGGGGAAATACCAAGACATTTTGGACAATGCTTTGCCTCCAACTTTGTGGGGACAGTTTGGGGGAGACCCTTTTCTGTTCCAGCGTGACTGTGACGCTTCTCTGGGTCTCCAGGTCACCATAAAGAAACTCTTGCTCAGGGGTGTGGTGATGCCAGAGGGACCCCCACCCACTTCAGCAGGACCACCCACAAATATCAGAGAGACCCGCCTACGCGGTTCCGAGTAGCTGGGATGTTCCCAGGTATGAGGAGGATCACCATACCCAGGAACCTTATGAATGGCGGCAACTGTGCGGCTTCTGGCTGGATATGCCCGGCCACTTACCTTGCATGTAAAAATGTAACATGTATCTAGACGCCAACCTCACATATGTGATATATGGCAGCTGCTGGCCTTAAAGCGCCAGGCATTGCAGCTGTGATGGGGAGAGTACCAACTGGGATTCTAGATTTCATTAAATCAGAGCAGAATATAAAGGATCCAGTCCTGGACTGCGTGACCCTGAGAAATTTTACTGGATAAAAATCCCGGAGGGTTATATTTCAACCCAAGCGTGTGCATTAGTGTGGATATGGTGTTAAAGCGGAACGCGCTGGACGTCCCTTATGTGTGTTCTCGAGTGACAAAAGAATTTGGGATTATAGATTTATTCCTCTTCTCTGTCTGATCCTAATCCCCCCACAGCCTCTGCCTGCCCCGGGATCCAGTTACTGAGAAACACGCAGGAATTACCTAGAGCCTCATGTAACCTCGCGCAGCTGCCTACAACAGCCACCCCCTTACCTGCGCGCGGCTCCGAAGCCCCTCTTACACCTGTACACAGCACCTGAGACCAACAGCCGTACGGGTGTACCTGTATAAAGCCCCAAAACCTGCCCCGTACCTGCATATAGCAACGGAATCCACCCTATACCTCTGTACTGCCCTATACATGCATATTGCCCTATACATTGCTTTGGTCCTCCACGCGGACCTCCGTAAAGTCTGGTGTCCCCTAAAGTTTGTATTATAAACACGGAGGGTCGTTATTTATTGCTTCAAATATGTACAATCTTTTAAAAGAATTATTTTAAAGTGTTTTTTTGTAAAAAAAAAAAAAAAAAAAAAAAGGGTGTGATTTAGGACAGAACTGGAAAGAAGATCAAGGAAAAAGATTGAACGAAGAGGTGAGCATGCAGAACAAACTAAGTGTAGTAACGCTAAAATGTGTAAAAAAAATAAAATAAGTAACATTACAAATCTTTTTTGGGGGGCAAAATACTGGGGCATTGGGAGGATAAGGTAGGTGTGACATCATCAGAACGAAATGGAATGATGGCAACGTTACTGATCATCGCGGTTGAGGCTGTAGACAGACAGACAGACAGACAGATTTATGTATTATTCCAGCCCGGGGTAGCTGTGTGTGGGAATCCAGAGCTGCTCCGCAGAGATCTCATGGAGATGCAGCGATAAAGGGCCATTGGAACACAGGAGTGATGGGAGTGATAAAGGGCCATTGGAACACAGGAGTGATGGGAGTGATAAAGGGCCATTGGAACACGGGAGTGATGGGAGTGATAAAGGGCCATTGGGACACAGGAGTGATGGGAGTGATAAAGGGGCATTGGGACACAGGAGTGATGGGAGTGATAAAGGGGCATTGGGACACAGGAGTGATGGGAGTGATAAAGAGCCATTGGGACACAGGAGTGATGGGAGTGATAAAGGGCCGTTGGAAAACAGGAGTGATGGGAGTGATAAAGAGCCATTGGAACACAGGAGTGATGGGAGTGATACAGGGCCATTGGAGCACAGGAGCGATGGGAGTGATAAAGGGCCACTGGGACACAGGAGTGATGGGAGTGATAAAGGGCCATTGGGACACAGGAGTGATGGGAGTGATAAAGGGCCATTGGGACACAGGAGTGATGGGAGTGATAAAGGGCCATTGGGACACAGGAGTGATGGGAGTGATAAAGGGTCATTGGGACACAGGAGTGATGGGAGTGATAAAGGGCCATTGGAACACTGGAGTGATGGGAGAGATAAAGGGCCACTGTGTATCATTGTGTATCAGTGTGTGTCACTGTGTTGGTTTGTGTCGTGTATCAGTGTGTGTCATTGTGTTGAAGTGTGTTGTGTATCCGTGTGTGTCACTGTGTATCATTGTGTATCAGTGTGTGTCACTGTGTATCAGTGTGTGTCATTGTGTATCAGTGTGTGTCATTGTGTACCTCACTGACACCTCTGCCGGTGGGCGGGGAGACAGAATGTAATAGGGAGGGGGGGTACAGAGAGGACAAGAAGCAGAAGGTAAGACCCCCCTCCCCTCTCCTGCAGCAGCTCTCTGATTGGCTGAGAGGAGCTGCCAGTCTTCAGCTGATGTCATCCTGCAGTGATAGCAGAATCAGCTTCATCCTAAGGACATTAAACGGACCCTCCCCTGGAGCAGAGCATCACCCACAGCAGAGCATCACCCACAGCAGAGCATCTCCCCCAGGAGCAGAGCATCTCCCACAGCAGAGCATCACCCCCTGGAGCAGAGCATCTCCCACAGCAGAGCATCTCCCCCAGGAGCAGAGCATCACCCACAGCAGAGCATCACCCCCTGGAGCAGAGCATCTCCCACAGCAGAGCATCACCCCCAGGAGCAGATTATCTCCCCCACAGCAGAGCATCACCCCCAGGAGCAGAGCATCACCCACAGCAGAGCATCACCCCCAGGAGCAGAGCATCTCCCCCACAGCAGAGCATCCCTTCTTGCAGTAGACCACCTTCCCCTGGATCAGAGCCTCTCCCTGGAGCAGAGCATCCCCCGCAGCAGAGCATTACACCTGTAGCAGAGCATCTACTCCCCCAGGCTGATAAAATCCTCCTTCCTCTGGAGCAGAGCCTCTCCCTGTAAGAAAACATCCATCACAGAACAGCATCCTCTGCAGAGCATCTCCCACTGCAGAGCATCCCACACCTGAGAGCATCATCAGAGACAGGGTGAGACAGACTGACTGAGGAGACAGACTGACTGAGGAGACAGACCCGGGTTAAATGACAGCAAAGAGAGAGACAGACATGACAATAGAGTGAGACAGCAACGAGACTGCCTGCAGCGGCAGCACTGTGTGACAGAGCACTACACACTGAGACTGCAAAGAGGTGGGAGAGAGAGACCACTAAGAGAGTCACGAGACAGCAATGAGAGAGCCCCCAGTGGCAACTGCAAGGGCCAGTATAGCAATAGTATGGTAACTGTGAGACAGACCAATGAGACTGCCAAGATCAATGCTAAGAGACAACAGCAAAAAGAGAGCGCTTAACCGAGTCCACAGTGACTCAGACACTTCCATAGGCCAGACTGTCAGAGACCGCATTAGAACAGTGAGACAGCACACTAGACAGTGTGCAGAGCGTTACAGAGAGCGCTGTGTGATAGAGCGTTACAGAGAGTGCTGTGTGATAGAGTGCAGAGCATTACAGAGAGCGCTGTGTGATAGAGTGCAGAGCATTACAGAGAGCGCTGTGTGATAGAGTGCAGTGTTACAGAGAGTGCTGTGTGATAGAGTGCAGAGCATTACAGAGAGCGCTGTGTGATAGAGTGCAGAGCGTTACAGAGAGCGCTGTGTGATAGAGTGCAGAGTGTTACTGTGACAGACGTTGAAGTGGGTGAGACAGCTCATGTGACGTGAGACTGCACAAAGACACACATAATGCCCTAAATGAGACATCTGCTCTCCTTTATAGCCACGCACTGGAACCAATCTCGTGGCCAAGCAGTTGAGAGAGACATCGGCCCTCGTGGCCCCCGTGACAGCGCAGAATGATCCCAGGAGAGCTGTCGGTGGCCCTGCTTGTGATCAGCGCTCTGCTGCACTCGGCCACCAGCACCAAAGGTCAGTTCCCAGCCGGCCTGAGCCCCAGAGTGTTAGCGTGTGAGTGCACGTTGTGTGACGTGTGTACAGAACATGTATGTTGCATGAGCTGCTGGCCACGCGGGCCTCACATTATAGCCGTATTAGTACATATGGCAGCCGTGTCCCATTAAATTAACACTCCCTCCGTGGAAGGATTCATGGCACTCCCCCCTATCCATTTGGACTGCAAGAGTCCCTGAATGAGAGCCCCCCATGCGCATGCACAGCAATTCATTTTAAGGGGAGTTTTTTTCTTGCCTGCGATTGGCTGAAAATCTGCGCGGAACTTGGAATGTCCAACGAGGTTCCGTTTACACGGGCGTCTCGCCCTCTGGGGCATGATGAAGGGCCGCGGCCAATCAATATGTCTAGGAATCCGTACGTCCGCTCGCCCCACGGAATATTCCTGGGTGATATCACCATGACGACTACAGGAAACCACGGAGAGACGACAGCTTCTAAAATCCATAATAATAATAATAATAATAATAAATAGATATAATAATAGATAAAATCATAATAATAATTGATAACGACTGATTAAGGTTTGAGTCTTTACAGCGGGAGAAACAGGCGACTAGATGGGGGCCGAATGGGGGCCGATCTGTCATTTTGGAAGATGTTGCTTAACGTGTTGCTTTATAATGGTTATGTGGTGGGGTGGTAGGTGGCGGGGTGGTACGTGGCAGAGTGGTATGAGATACGGTGGTACGTGGCAGGGTGGTATGAGATACGGTGGTATGTGGCAGGGTGGTATGAGATACGGTGGTACGTGGCGGGTGGTATATGGCGGGGTGCTATGAGATATGGTGGTACGTGGTGGGGTGGTAAATGGCGAGGTGGTATGAGATACGGTGGTACGTGGCGGGGTGTGTTAGGGCGCGCTCCGTCTCTGCGCTCCCGGCTGTTGCTGCTACAGACAGATTATTGACTTTATCATCACGTAGAAAACAGAAGGCTGGGGGGTGGGGGAGGGGATCAAACACCACTGATGTTTCCCCTTTTATGCCATGACCAAGACACAGAGTTCACGCGTGTCACCCGGTACACGGAAAGGACGTGTGTTGAAGACTGACCCTAAAACCAGATAATATATATATATTTTCCTGCATTGTGTGCCTTTGGGAACTCGGCCAATATCTGGACGCACGCCAAAGGCCGAATATTCCCCGTCTGCCCCCGGCCATACTGTGTTCTCTGTGTCAAGGTTAACTTCATACCTCCCAAGTGTCCTGTTTTCAGTCATGATTTTTCCGCCCCATGTAACTGCCACGCGGTGGGCCGGTTGGGGGACCCTCTGATGCCAAGGAGCGGTAAAACAAATGGAGCTCTGCGCCGTTGCTCTCCTTCTGGCTGGACCCACGCCGGCGGCTTTTTTTGGCGAGCCAGCATCGGAGATGACTGGGGGGTGGGCAATGGGGCAAATAAATATTGGGGGGGCTTCTCCATTAGCAAGAGGAACACCATGAAAATTTAAAGGGACCTCGCCCCTATCCTATGAATTAAAGTGCAGATAACGGCCGGAGCGCCCCTTTAACTAAGCCGCAGGTTGCCGGTGATTTTCAGCCATAAAAGTCACTTTAATGTATATAGAAACAGCAAAAAGTGTTCGTTTCAACCCATTTTGTCCTCCATCCCATACGGTAAATAAATAGTCAAATGAGTCTCGGTAAAAGCCCTTTTTTTGGTGGCTATTTGGTAATTTGGTGAATTTTGGCCCTCGGCCTATAAATTTATTATATTTCCAAATTCTAAGCTTTTGTTACGAACGGTGAAATAGTCTTACGATTCTGCTGTGAATTAAGTGGATTTTGGGGGCAGCTGGGAGGATTTGCGTTCTTTTTTTCAGAGGGGGATTAATTCGTCTTAATCCCACCCACCAAGACGAGCCGCCGGCAGAGCCGCCGGGTATTTTATTTCAAGTAAAGACGGGATTAATCGCACAGCGGATTTAGTTATAAAGGCGGGGGGGGGGGCGTACGATCCCGGCCAGGAACGGGGTTATTATTTTTACCGGGCTTTGAGGTGGGTTAGGGGTTTATGGACGTACACGCCGAAGGCCGGCCATCTTTGTGGCTACCTATCCAATATGGCCACTGGAATGGGTACGGGGTGGGGGAGGGGTATAACCATAGAGCAGTGAAGCCCATCGCCTGCAATTAAGTCGCTTTTATATTATTTATTCGCAAATGTCTGTATCGAAGAGGTTATTATCAGGGCCCCCACGCTCCTACTCCCAGGTGCCTTGGTAACTGGGGCGCCCGACGGAGAGCTGGATGCCATTCTGCCCCCAAGTGTGGGCAATTAGAATTGCCCTCCACAAGAGTAGATTTTTTTAGTCTGTCGACTTTAGGGCTGTGGATCCCGGTGGCCCTCATTGCCCTGTCTCGATTATGAGCCATAGCTTGGGTCATGTTAATGTTAACGGGGTTCTATCGCGTATCAAAGCGGTGCTGTCTCTTTACGTGACAGTCACTCATTCGAATCTACAATCAAATGCTAAGAACGTTCTAAACTTTACTCAAAGAGCCTAAATTTGGGTTTTTATCCTCTTCCCCGGGGAGAATCGCCCTGTTCTGTCTGTTGCTGTCCGTTCCGTAACGTAGAAGATGCGTTAGAACGTTTTCCTGACGGCAAAACAAGGAGATGGAACAGGTTAGCGAGCAGCAGGGTGGTGGGGGAGAGCGGGGAGCTGGCAAGCGAGGAGACAGTTAGAAGGTGATGACAGGCTGCAGACCGCGTGAATGCCGAGACAGCAGTTGTGTGACAGCTTCTGTTAAAATCAAGTTTGTGACGGCGCCTTAGGTCTTCCAGAAGAGAGCGAGACCTTTCGGTTTTTTTGCCACAACATCTTCCTCCACCTGGTTGTCGGGTAGACGGGCGCCCGGCGCCCCGCAGCAGCTGTCGGGAGATAATATACAGATTTATTTTAGCATCTCATCCTTTTTATGCTGTGGCCTAAGCCGTTGGAAATCCAGAAAACCAAATGCAGGTCCAAGAAGGTGAACCAGAAAGTCATCAGTAACCAGAATACGGAGGATAAAAGCTAAAGAGAAGATTCCTACTTTAGTGAATAAGTTCTGCCTTGGTTGGGTTGTAGCTGGAAGCCAACCCAGCACAAGGAACCCTACCGAGAACTCAGTAATCTGTTCTAGATGCACTGAGCCTAGAACAGTATGTTATAAACCAGTCTAGAAAATGTAACGATTGCCTGGTTGTACATGGTCAGCGTCTCTGCCCGGCTCCACCGCCAACCCACCTAAACCCCAAAGAACTCCCTGACCCCAAAGTCCACCCTTCTTAACAATTTCCACCACACCCTTCCCCCGTTCTTCTCCTAAAACCCTAAATCAGCCCTTTTATCGCCATCGTATGGACTTAATGGCGCACGTTTACCCGGTCAGACCATATTCGGTACATATAGTGGGAATATCTGGGAGTTTGTGAATAGATCTGACCTTCATTGTGTTTGAACGTCCTACTTTTAGATGTTGTGTAAGTGCTGCTGGTGCGCTTTTGTATGCTTGGGATTGTGTGTTTTCTTGTGTATCACTGTGTTAATAACAGGAACAGGTAAGATTTTTCTACTTAGACCCCGAGGTTGTGATGAAATGTCCACCATGAACTCCTGGGTCATCGTCGGGTTCTTTGTGTTGCAACATTGTGTCCGTGTCACATTGTGTGGATGTGTTGGTTCTATGCAGGTAACAAGCACAAGCCGTGGATGGAGGCTCAGTACCAGGGCATTATCATGGAGAACGATAACACCGTACTACTTAATCCTCCCCTGTTTGCTCTGGATAAAGACTCTCCCCTGAGATACGCAGGTAATGGGGGGCTGGGGTGTGTGTGGACTGGGGAATGGGACCCCAATGGTGTATGTAGAAGAGAGGGGTATATGGAACAGAGGTTGTGGATAGGGGGGTGATTATGGAGCGGCGTTTGGGGTGAGCTGAAGTAGTGTCGTCACCCTGGATGTGAGAAGTCAGGACTGATGACATGTAAAGAGCTGCCCGGCTAGACCAAAAGGTCCATCAGGTGTGAAGCTGTGACCACGAGTATCCAGCAGGTGGCTACGAGTATCCAGCAGGTGGCCACAAGCATGTCAGTTATCAGCCGCTGGCCTTAAAGTGCCAGGTCCAATTATATAGCGCCATCATATTCCACAGAGCTGTACAAATGGGCATTACAGTCTAGATTAGTTAATCAAAAGCTTCTTTGAATAACCGTGAATCTGAGGGCAGACGTGGGGAGGTGGCGCTGGGTGTGCATACGATACATTAACGTTTCCCGTGTCCCAGGTGAGATCTGCGGCTTCAGAATCCACGGCTCCGGGACGCCATTTGAGGCGGTGGTCGTGGATCGGACTACCGGGGAGGGTCTGATCCGTGCCAAGGGTCCCGTGGACTGCGAGGCACAGAGAGAACACACATTCACTATTCAGGCGCATGACTGCGGAGAGGGACCCGACGGCAGCAACAGCAAGAAGTCACACAAGTGAGCGTATAAATGTACCACGTATGTGTATGAAAGAGTCCGGTAATGGGTTTTATTTACCCGTTTAATTTATAAATCCAATCCTTGCTTGGGGCTTTTAGGGCTGTAGAACCCTGCCATGTCCTCATACCCAGCAAACATTCTGAGCTAGAAAAGAGGGGCACCAGGGGAGGAAAGAGGGGCATCAGGGAAGGACGAGGGACAGAGGATTCAGATCCCTCATCTGGCCCATGGCTGAAAATTGTTCAGGGTTCTGTAACTCGCTGGCAACCAACCTGTCTTGGCCGTAAGCATAACTGACCTGTTCTTACATTTCCCTGGTAGAGCCACCGTACACGTGCGTGTGAATGACGTCAATGAATTTGCCCCCGTATTTGGTGAACGGGTGTTCAGAGCATCGGTTACTGAGGGCCGAATGTATGAGAAAGTCCTGAGGGTACAGGCGTGGGACCAAGACTGTTCCCCCCAATACAGCCAAGTCTGCTTCTACCAGATACTCACCCCCAACGTGCCCTTCACCATTGACAACGACGGTAAGGAGTAGTAAGCGCTGCACTCATCCCTCTTCTGCAGACATCTCCATATCTTCTCACCCTCACCAGACCTTCCTCATGTCACCCTCGGTCACCCTTGCCTCATCCTTTGATGGAGACCTCTTTATGCCTACTCCCGGAGCATGGTTGGAGCTGCGGTTACTGCTGAAGATCTCTTGCGCCTCGTTGTCCGGCGGGCCGCATTTGGCAGACCGCGGGCTGCATGTTGGGCTCTCCAGCTTATACCAACATTTTCAATCTCTCTATTTTCATTCTTTCCATCTCTCAACTCTTCTCCCAGTCCTGTTTTCCACCACACCTGCTCCAACCCGTTGAGTTTCATGTGTCCCTCTGCAGGCACATTGTCTATTTCCCTGCTCCTCCATCATCACCCGTTACCTGGACCTTCTCCACCTTTTCAGTCCTGCTGTGTTTCATCCATCCCTCTACCTGAACCCCGTCCAATGACACTCAATATGTCGCCCCATCTCTCGGTTCTTCTCCCGAAATGATTGTCATACCTCTTTTATTTAGAGTCCTGTGTTTTTTCTCTTCAATTCTTTCTTCATCTACCCCACCTAAATGTTGTGCACCAACTCCATCGCTCTTCTTGCCCCCTTTTCTAACCTATGCGTATTCCCTCCTTTTACCTCTTTGTCCTCATCTGTCCCGGTCCCTCTATATGCCTGCTCCTCTCTCCTCCATGTCGCCATTTTCTCAGGGTACATTAAGAACACACAGCCTTTACAGGCCAGCGGCGAGAGGTTGATCAGATTCACGGTCACGGCTTACGACTGTGGGAAGAAACGCGCGGTGGAAGACGCTGAGGTGGAGATCCAGGTGAAGCCCACGTGCAAACCCAGCTGGAAAGGTAACAGCTCAGTATGAGTGAGTGTCATGGGGTCTCAGGGAAAGATCACCAGGGGTATAACCAGTGCCTATGAACTGGCAAGTGGGGGGGGGGCGGCTTCTTCCATGGAGCCTACAGCACCCGGGCTCCATCATCTTCTTACTACTTTAGTCTAACAAATAAACCTAATAAATCTAAAATACATAGAAGCTGTCATTTCATCTTAATTTCAATGGGAACTCAGCTCCCATTGATTAGTATGAAGAGTGCTACTGAGCACGTGCAAGGAGTGTGCGCATGAATGCTCCCTGCTTTTGGTAGAGACAGCTGGGGGAGGAATTACGTGAGAAAGAATGGCGGCACCAATTCACACGCAGTAAAATGCGCTGGAGTCCATGCAAAACTCCCAATATGCATTTAAAATAAAAACAGGACTGGAGCGGACCTTCGATTTGAATAATAATAATTCACGTCAAAGAGATAAAAGGACCAAATGGACTCATTTCCGCTGCCAAAGTATGAGCTTCTAAGCGTGTATCTATAAAGGCACGTCCGATCTTCTCCGTAACATGTTGCCCCCCGCTTCTAGGTTGGAACAAACGTATAGAGTATGTGCCCGGGACGGGAAGTCTAGCGCTGTTTCCAAGCATTCACCTGGAGACCTGCGAGGAGCCAGTCTGGAGCGTTCAGGCCACAGTCGAGATCCAAACAAGCCACATTGCCAAGGGTTGTGACCGCGACAACTACTCAGAAAAGTCCCTGCGCAAACTGTGCGGTGCGTGTCTGAGTGTGAATCAGAGTGCAAGCCACCACTGTTAAATGTATATACTTAGAACACATTTTTAGTGAATGTATATATATGTGTTTATGCAGATATAGGGAATATGGCGTACGAACCTTGTAGCCCAGTAATACTGTGTTTTTGGTCATTGCAGGAGCCGTGCCGGGGGATGTCGATCTCCTGCCCCCTTCCAGCCCAGCGTTCAACTGGACTCATGGGATCCCTGTGCAGGAAACGCAAGACAGCAGCTTAGTCTTCTGGTTTAATGGATCTCAGGCTGTGGAGGTTCCTCCTGGGCGGCTACCAGCAGGGGGCGGGGCTGCAGACCACCTGACCATCTCCTTCTGGCTAAAACATGCTGGTGGGGGAGGAGGAAAAGCCGGCAAGGAAGAAGAGGTGCTGTTATGTAACACAGTGAAAAATGGTGAGCCTCAGAGCTAATAAAATATATGGGTAGCTGGTGTATTATACAATTAGTGCATATGAAGCAAGGAAACGAAGGCTGAGATTGGGGTTGAATATTCTGCCTCCTCCCCTCACCCTTTTTTTTTTTCACCCCCTGCCATCTCTATCATGCCCTCTCCTTCTCCCCCTAGAGGGAAGCTTCTCGCATTACACCCTGGCTGTGCACGGCTGCCGGATTTCTTTCCTGTACTGGTCTCTGCTGGACAGCGCTCGGCCTGTCAAATTCCTCTGGAAGCTTGAACAGGTAAAGTTACCGTCTTCCATGTTAACCCCCTTCGTTTAACCCTTCCCATTACTCACCCAGTTTCATAACCCCTGAAATATGCATTTTTTAGCATTTTTTTCCCCCAATTTGTTAGATTTGTTAGAAATCTCATCCTCCGTCACTGTCCTTGCCCTCCAGGTTTGTGACGTCGAATGGCATCATTACGCGCTCAGCCTCGAGTTTCCCACAGTCTCCCTCTACGTGGACGGAGTGACCTATGACCCTGCGCTCATCCATGACAACGGGGCCCTGACCCCACCGCGGCGCCAGGCCCAGCTGATGATAGGCGGCTGCTGGGCAGGTGAGATGTCAGAAAGGAGAACATAGGGTGTGAGCTACTGGGGCGGAATAAGCAGGGGGTAAGAAGGGTAATAGAGACCTAGCATTTCAATGTGTTTCATTCTCTAACAGATGAGAAGACATCGGGGAAGGTGAATGGAAATGAGACGTCGAAAGGACCAGGTACTCATCATTGTGCCCATCCCCCGATCTGCCTAACTAGTAACATACAGCGGTAGCGGTTTCACCCGCTGTATATTGTGGCGTGTGTCATGTCTCCGTGTCCACCTCCATGGCTCGTATCGTCTGATCGCCTCTCTTCCCCTCAGGCTCGGCTTATGGCCGCTTCCTGCGCGGTTACGTGTCCGGGCTGGCCCTGCGGCCGGGCCCTGTGGATTCCCGGGAGGTGATCGAGTGTCTGTATTCCTGTAAGGAAGGCCTGCAGTACACAGACTTTGACAGCCTGGGGAGAGGAATGAAGGTAACGCATGTGGGCTGTCTCTGAATTAGAGCTCCGCGGCACGTTTTTCGGAGGTCATCTCACGGCTCGGCTGTCTCTTCAGGTTCACGTGAATCCCGCGCAGTCGCAGCTGACCCTGGAAGGCGATGACCCCCTGACCTTTAGCCGCGCTCTCCAGCATGTGGAATATCTCAACTCACTGCAGTTTCCAACACCAGGGGTGCGACCTCTTAAATTACACACGACTGTCAGGTGAGTCCATCGGACCAAATGACCACAAGCCATATGTCCGCTGGGTGTCCGCTGGTGGCCGCTTCTGCCTTAAAGGGTCTCCAGGGTGAAGGCTCCCTTCCTCAGGGTGTCTCGGTGATGACAGCTGCCTTTCTTGGTCTTTCTCAGTGATGAAGGAAGTCTCTTTTTCTCTGAGGGCCTCTCAGTGACGAGCTCTCTCTTTTTTTCTCTCCACCGCCAGGTGTCTCAGTGACGAGGGCTGTCTGTCGGTACCAGATCTTGAGGGCTATCTTGTAGTTCTCCAGCCAGATGCTCCACAAGTTGTACTGTCTGGATCCCCCCGTTCTGCGCATCCTATCTCTGATTTCCAGGGGTCTCTGGGGGTCCCTGTATTCCCTGACTTAAGGATCACCTGCTCGGTTTCGCACTCCCTGACCCCCAGCAAGATCGAGAGAGCCCCGAGGGCCGGTAGGTACCTTGTTCTATGTTACCGCTTTAACCCGGCCGCCTTCACGCCCGTCTCTGATTGTCGGCCCTCGCGTTCCAGATGTGCAGTCTCCTGACGGGATCGAGTGCTCGCTGGAGCGGTGTGAGGTTGGCGTAGTCGGGGAAGACCTAAACCTCCAGTATGAGAGTCTATCTTTGGATGTGTCTTCGGCGTGGCAGCGAGGACTGGAGACCGAGAACAACTCCCGGAGCTTTAAGATTACAGGTATTGGGTGATGCTCAATGGTAATACTTCCACAGCAGAAGCTCATTGTTCCCATGTAAACCGCCAAGAGCTGTGTAAGAAAATATGCTTGGGCCGGAGGGAGATATCAAGCCGTGTCTTTCCGCCGCCCGCAGGCGTCCAGAATGTGGCCGTGTACGAGGACATTCTGCGGAGCATCGCTTACAGGACAGCAGACAGGGCAGCTTTATACGCGCGGAGATTTCACGTTTCCTGCAGCGAGATGAACGGGAGATACGTAAGCAACCAGCTGTACACCGAGGTGAGCCTGCCTGCGAATAGATACATAAAATCCACACGCGCAGAATTCGTTTTTTAACATCTGGATCAGTGATGGTAGATCCTTGTGTCCAGCCAGAGACACCAGCGCATACACGGGTCATTTCAGTAGCCACCCAATAGTGTGTGTGTGTATGTATATATATATATATATATATATATATATATATATATATATATATATATATATATATATATACACTACCGTTCAAAGGTTTGGGGTCACTCAGCTCTTTTCATGGAAAACAAGGAAATTTCTGTCTGTAACATAATTGCAAAAGAGTTTTTTTAACCATCAATGAGCCTTTTAAACTTAAACTTGGATCAGTAAACACAATGTGCCATTGGGACGCAGGAGTGATGGGAGTGATAAAGGGCCATTGGAACACAGGAGTGATGGGAGTTATAAAGGGCCATTGGAACACGGGAGTGATGGGAGTGATAAAGGGCCATTGGAACACGGGAGTGATGGGAGTGATAAAGGGCCATTGGAACACGGGAGTGATGGGAGTGATAAAGGGCCATTGGAACAAGGGAGTGATGGGAGTGATAAAGGGCCATTGGGACGCAGGAGTGATGGGAGTGATAAAGGGCCATTGGAACAAGGGAGTGATGGGAGTGATAAAGGGCCATTGGGACGCAGGAGTGATGGGAGTGATAAAGGGCCATTGGAACACGGGAGTGATGGGAGTGATAAAGGGCTTCCATAAAAAATCTGCCGTTTCCAGCTACAATAGTCATTTACAGCGTCTGCGCTGGATTTCTGATTCATTTCATGTTATTTTAATACACCAAAAGTTTAATTTTCTTTCAAAACCAAGTGACCCCGAACTTTTGAACGGTAGCGTGTACGGATCTCATAATTTATAATTTACCAACGTGTTATATCGAGGTAAGAGCCAGGGGCTTAGCCTCGCACTGTGTAAGGATGTGTGGTCTTTGTGTTTCAGCTTGACGTGTTACATGGCATCCACGCGGTATCTCCCAGCCACCTCCAGTCTGCCCAGCAGTTTGTCCACAACGTGCACCAAGCGCCCGTAGCGTTATCGTCCCACACGCTGACCAACCCCAACCGCAGCTCAGGTATGCGCATGGCCGAAGCGCAGAACTGCTGCTGTGATTTGAACATGGCCAACTAGGCAGTGTCTCACACGCGTGTTTCTTTGCAGTGTTTCCCGGGGTTGCCATGGTGATCATCGTTGTCTGCGTTGGGTTCCTGGCTCTGATCGTCACCTTGGGTTTGTCACGGATACACAATGCGCGGCAAAGGGATGGAATCGAAGGGGCAGAACTGGAGGCATCTAACCAGAGGGACCCATTCTGGGAGGACTCCGCTATGACCATAACAGTTAACCCAATGGATGTGAGTAGAACCATCGCGCATCATAACAACACCGCCTCATGTCAGATAAAACCCATTATACATCTGTAAAAAGACAAAATATATATATCAACAAATATTGTCGTCCTTGCCCACTGGAAAATAGTCTAGTAAGAGTCAAATCCGGTCAGTATGGATCTCATACATCACCATTCAAAAGTTTGGGGTAATTTCCTTGTTTTTGAAAGAAAAGGCCAATTTTGTCTATTAAAATAACTAGAAATGGGTCAGAAATCCAGCGCAGAAGGGGTTAATGTTGTAAATGACTATTGTAGCTGAAAACGGCAGCTTTTTAATGGAATCTCTTCATAGGCGTACAGAGGCCCTTTATCACTCCCATCACTCCTGTGCTCCAATGGCCCTTTATCACTCCCATCACTCCTGTGCTCCAATGGCCCTTTATCACTCCCATCACTCCTGTGTTCCAATGGCCCTTTATCACTCCCATCACTCCTGTGTTCCAATGGCCCTTTATCACTCCCATCACTCCTATCACTCCTGTGCTCCAATGGCCCTTTATCACTCCCATCCCTCCTGTGTTCCAATGGCCCTTTATCACTCCCATCACTCCTGTGGCACATTGGGAAGGATTTTTTAATTATATAAAGACATACTATATACCCATGATGTATAGCTGTTTAGTAGAGACCGCCCCTGTATTTTTAAACCCCATCCCTTGAAGCAGAAACCCCTTCTTTGAACCGTTGGGAAATACGATGTTCCCGTTCTGGTCGGTGTATACAGTTCTGTGCCGGTTCCGCAGGCTCATCTCTCTCTGTCGCTCTCTTTTCAGACCGTGCAGTCTCGCAGCTTGGCCTCCGCGCAGAGATCGGCCGCCCCTGACCAGAAGCACCTGGACGAGGAGTCGCGCTGACCAGGAACCCAGCGCCGCTTGCTCTCTCGATCTCTCTGTCCGTCCATGTACAATCTGCTCATGTGCCGTGCGCGCCGTACAAAAGCTCCCTCTGGTGTGCTCGGCGCTTTCTCTAGCACTCAATTTTCTAAAAAGGTGCGCCACGTCCTGGACCTCTTGCGGCAAGTGCCACGTATAATCTCTCATTGGAGTTCGACTCGCGTCTTTACACACCGCACTCGGTTCCCATCCGGTATCATTTCTCAGGGGAATGTCTCATTCATGTTGTCTGTATGTCTCTCGCGTGTTCTGTCTATTATAATCCCCTGAGAGACAGCTACGTCCCCTCTTTCTCTCACTAAGTGGAAGCCACATACCCAACGCTGGACATCGGCTCCAATCTTTCCAGTACCAGCCACCTGTATAGACCCCCCTCAGAGACTCCATCTGTTCCAGCATTAGCAGGTTGATAAGGGGGCCGAGACACAGCGGCTGATATTCTCTCGTATTATTATCCCTCCCCATCTCTTTGACCCATCTCCACGTTCACCGCCCCCTCCTCCTTCTCCCTCCCCACCCGTGTCTGCCCCCGCGTGGGGTAAAGTTGAAGGAAAGTCACGACAATGAATGAAATAACTCACCAATTTCTGGTAAATATATATAAATCTATATATAAAGAAATATATAGAAGCTGCCGGCTCCTGTCATTTGTGTCACGGTTGTAGACGCGGAATAGCGGTGTCGTCGCCGTAATTACGTTCCCCGTAGCTTGTGCTTTCCGATCCGCATCATGCTTTCTTTAGAATTGAGGCTCTACTCGACCTCAGGGAATCTGAGATAACGGGCAGATTGTGGCACGACTTGCATTATCGTTATCCGGCCCTGAATTCTCTCCCTGACGAGTGTTGCCTAAACCAATGAGCAACAATCAGCAACTTACTGGGAGTGAGAACTAAATGGGGAGGGATAATCATGCAGATCATGACAACAGGTGGTTGCTCCCATAGTATATACATAAGTTGGATTTTTTAATATTGTTTATTGAGGGCATACAGTAAAAAGCAGGACTTGGAATGCTTGTGGGACACTTTATGTTTTATATAGGGCCATCCCTTCTGCCAGGTGAAACTCAACAGAGTGGGGCCTCCATAACGCACCTAGGAGTAAAACAACCCCCCAGGGATCTACTCACCCCCTTTCAATATTTAACCTCCCACCAAGCCAACTGCCCCAGCTATGTTCCCTCCATACCATCACATCCCAAACAGTTTCACTTATTGCCCCAAAACAATAAAAAGCATCAGAAATGGTTGATCTTGGCCTCTGTGCCCCATCTTCACCTCTACAAATAAATGTATTACAAATATATGACAAAGTTCTTTACAGCAGAGGACGTTTGAGTCCCAGGATGGAAATATCGGCGTATTTTGGACGTTCCGAGATGCCGACAGCTTCACTGCACCCCCCAAACTTCTTCAAACGCAGTGCAGATCTTGGCGCAGGTTAATGCGGCAGAGAGGGGGTACTGGCTGATGGAAACCAGGCGTTCGGCATAATCCACATTAACCTGCGGGAGAGAGACGGAGAAGAACACATAAGCCGGGAAGGAGGGACACGCAGAAGTGTTTTATTAATGACCCCCGCTCCCCCAAATTACCCCTTATTGCCAGTATGGAAATAAAGCTAAAGGACACAAGACCCTCTATTTAATGCTTGCTGTGATTCTATTAATCACAGAAAATAATCTGCAGCTCCCGGAACCAGCAGAAAACACACAATAATTAAATGAACGAGTCTAAAAACACAGCAGGGGAGAGTTTGTGAAGATTTAATAATATCCAGCGGGATCTGCACTCTAATCACAACACGGGGAGACGTACCGAGCCATGCGCAAAGGCGCCCACTATAAAGAGCACGGGCTCCGACGGGGGTACGAGATCCCGCACGCAAGGAACGCTCTCTCCTGTGAACGACGTGGAGATCTTCAGACAGCCAACGGGTAGGTGATCAGTCAGCGGGTTCTTAATAACCTGAAATCATCAAATAAACAAAAAATAATACAATCTAAAAAAAAGAACGGTGTGAACAGCAATGCTTTGGGGGCTGGAGGGGTCTCGGTCCTTTGAACAGTCGTTCTCACCTTAAGGAGCTTCTGGGGTCCATCTGCAGCTCGGACGCTAAGCTTATGCAGCAGCTGGACTGAAACGAGAGGGGCATGTCAGCAGAGGCATGAAAAAGAGCCGAAATACCCTAAATACATGTATTCCCAAATATTCTGTATTTCTCACAACCTCAATCCAATTAAAAACAACTCGCCGGCAGATCAGACCCATTTATCCTGCTGCAAAGACTCAAACCTTAATCAGCTGTTAGATTCTGGAGCCATATGCCACACTGTATTAGCCTCTACCACTTCTGCTGGGAGGCTGTTCTATTTATCTACCACCCTCTTGTTAAGTCCCTTTATGTATGCCAAACCTCTACAAAACCATTGCTTACCCATTAAGCCACAAAACCGGGGGAAGGTCCGAGGAATCCGCGTCTGTGGGTTCACCTCGATAAGAACGTTGCGCTGCGTGTGGATATAGACCTGAAGCAGCCCCGCGCGATTCAGAGGACTGTCGAGGAGCATCAGCAAACTCTGCAAGACGGTAATCCAATAAATAACATTCATAATGCCGGGTAACAATGCAATGAATGACAGCGATACGTTATTAAGGCCTGGCGCCTCCAAGAACTCAGTTCTGCAAAAGATCCCATTGGAAAGAGGCTACTGTATAGGTATATAAATGGGTCGTTCTGTCAAACTCTGAAAGTCTGCCACCCGGAATTCTGACACGCTATAAATAATTGGAGAGCCAAGAAAATAAGACAAGCATGTGACACAAAGCAAGAGATACGAAGAGCCACATACAGATAATCCCAAACCATTTCCTTGTCAAAACAACAGATGCCTCATTTTAGAAGATCTGCAGTAAACATTTTCATTTTATTTCCCTTTCATGGAACCTTTTTTTTTTTATGTAGAAAAACAAAATTTTCCAACCATATATCAGAGCTTATATATATATATATATATATATATATATATATATATATATATATACACACACGTATATACATGTGTGTGTAATATATATATATATAAATACCGGTAGATGTGTGTATATACACACACATATATATACACTATGTGTTTGTTATATTTTTGTATACGCACGCCATTATATTGTTAATTATTTAAGTGCGTTTACATAATTTACAGACATTAGGTATTTTCATAGAACTGCAATAAGGACTTGATGACACGTCGGCTCAGTACTGAGGCATAAAGGGTCAAATGCAAACCGTAGAAAGAAAGCGCTCCAGATATTAAATCCGGATAACATCCCCCTAGATACATTCGGTGCTGAATTAAACTCAGGTTAGAAGGGTTCTGTAAAAGCCAGACTTGACCCCCGGCCTTCAGTCACCGTCACGGGCGGCGGCGGCGACGCAGCAGCAGCAGCAGCAGTCGGGTACCTGGTGTGTGATGTCTGGCCGGACCTCTCCTGGATCTCTCCCATTCTTTATAATAAGAGATTTGTGTTGATCGCAGTTCAGCAGCTCGTATGTTTTCCCCACCTGAAAATTTAAGTTAGATATGAAAGTTATGAAACCGTTGCTGATCGTTAATTTAGCTTTAAAAAGGCATTAAAGCCGTTAATGAGCTCTTTTGCTAGAAACCAACGCGAGGATATACTGCGATGCTCACTAGGTTACGGCTGTAATGCAACTAGGGGTGTAAGTATATGTAAGGGGATGGGGTAACTGTATATAGGGGCCATTGCATGTAAGCAGAATGGGGTGTGAAGGGTTATGTATATAGGGCTATGTGTATATTGGGCATAGGATAATGTACATACAGAAGCCAGTGCTGAGGGAGCGGGTAATGCGTATTGGGGGGTTTGTGGTACAGTTTATACAGAACACATTATATTCACAGACGCGTTACCCGCACTGTCTCCAGGCTGGCTCCCTCCAGTAACACTATGAGCCTTTTTTCTCTCCTCCGCTTCCCCCTGGGTTCCACAACATCGCTATTCTCCTCTGCGGCTCTAGCTCGCGTGGATCCTTTGGGCGCCGCCATGTTTCTGAGGCCGAAAACGTTGAGGGAAAGCTATTTCCGGTTCCGAGCCCACCATCTTGCGATTGGCAAGGAGCTCCGCGCGTTCTGACACCGGAGGTGACGCACGGAACTGATCCTCTAGCTGTCAGGTGCTACCCGAGGCTGAGCAGAAGGGGAATACTTCCGGTGTCCTTCCACTGCCGGAGTCACAGAGCGGAGCTGCACGTGAGAGGAGTCCGCGGGCGCTGTGGGTATTCTGTCCGTGTTAATGCCAGTTATTATTTATATCTATATGCTGGGGTTATTATTGGCCTCGGATGGCGCCGACCTGTGCCGCGGCCTTGCATAATGTCTCTCACATGTACGCAGCGCTGCCTGGAGGGCATTTCCAGTTTTAGTCTAATTTGCCCTTTGTGGTGTAAAACCGCTGCACAAGGGCATAAATTACAGTCGCTTTACTAATCAACGTGTGTGTGTATATATATATATATATAATCTATCTATATGTCTGTCTATATGTGTGTGTCAATGACAGTGCGTATATATATATATTAAAATGGACTTTACCGAGAGGGTAGTAGATAAATGGAACAGTCTCTCAGCAGAAGCAGTAGAAGGTAATACAGTGAGGGAAATTAAAAATGCTGGAGCTGATCAGCCATCAAATTCTATGTTTCCGTGTATATATGAATTGTATGTATTATATATGTATATTTTGGTAATATATATATGGTGCCATCAGATTTCCATCCTGTTGTCTTTTTACGATTGCTGTGACACCCAGGGAGGTAGCCTAAAATCCTGTCTAATCCCTACCATTTCCACTGAGATGCTGTTCCACTTACCCACCACTCTCAGTGAAACATTATTTAGGGTTTTTACCAAGACCTTCGGTCTCAGCATCTCTCCGCCTTTGAGATGCATCAAATCTGAGCGCTTTAAGGGCTTTATCGATAATAATCTGCGTTTTTATATAAACGCAAAGAGAGATTATAACGCTCTTTCCCCAAAATCTCATTATGACGTCCCACTAAAAGCAAAAAACGCACCTTAACGATATTTTGGGGCAGTAACGTGAATTCACCCGTTAAATACCCCGGCATTGGACGCCGGTCACTGCTTATAACGAGTATATTGTATATGGAGCCGCTTTAATGAGACATTTGCCAAAGTTATTTTTGGTGTCTTAATATCCCTGGAGTTTAATTGGGGTCCGTTTTAATTAAAAGTAGACGTTTTTATTGTTTTTTTTTGTTCCATTACAGGAATTTGCTTGAAACATGCGGTTTATTGGAGCGCATTTTTTGCTACCCTGTTCCTTGCATATAGGCAAACTATCTAAAGGTTCTTGATACAGTCACGTTGAGGTTTTCAGGGATTTGTTGCGGTTTTTGTACGATTCTGCGGGGTTTTCCGCGTCCGGTGAATTAGTAATTTGACGTTTTAAATACCAGTCTGTGGAGATTATATTAGATTTTTCTTGTATCTGTTAATTCTAAATCCTGTCAACAGGTGCAGGTGGCAGTTAAACTACAAACTTTATTTATTATTCTCCTTTACACTGTAAATTTATATAAAAACACGAAATTCACTGAAAAGGAACATACAGCGTTATTCTTGTGTCTGACCTGCGGGGGCAGCAGTGAGCGCAGGCTGCGTTTAACCTTCAGCTGACATACTGCTGTTCATGTATGTACAGGGTGGACCCTTGGCACGCTGTATACTAGATGTGTATCATATGTATGTATTTTATGTATGTATATCACACGTGTTGGTGATGAAAGGCTTTATATGTATTATATAATGGAATTATTTTAGCGATATGTCCCCCTCGTGCCGCGTTAATCCATCTTCCGGTTGCGCTGCGGTAGGGGCCGGCAAACCTCTGATATCGTCCCGTCTGCCCAGGCATTCGGATCGGATCGTTCAGAAGCTCATCCTGACAGATGCTCTCAGTGCATGCAGGGACCACGTACATGTGACGCGTGTTAAATTTGACCCATGCGTGTTCTCAGTGGGTTCCGTGTATGGAGAAATGTCAATGTGTTTCCTTCCTTCCACAGAAAATGGCACAGAATTTGAAAGACTTTGCGGGGCGTCTTCCCGCCGGCCCCCGTGGAATGGGGACAGCTCTGAAGATGCTGCTCGGGGCAGGAGCCGTGGCTTACGCGGTAAAGGAGTCTGTCTTTACAGGTGCGTTTATAGGACCACCCGTTTGCCTTTTATCACCACTGCCCCCCACCCCAAAGCTGTCCCACCGCTGGTCCTACATCCTGGTCATCTATCTTGTGTTTTCTTTTAGTGGAAGGAGGTCAAAGAGCCATTTTCTTCAACCGCATTGGTGGCGTTCAGAAGGACACAATCCTGGCTGAGGGGCTTCACTTCAGGTGCGTTTTTCTCTCAGTATCCGTTGTATGCAGGTACCGTGTAAAGCAGCGTTAATGCGGGGAATCGGAGTAAAGTAGTACTCTGATTATCGGTGTCCCAAGTTGGGAATAACGGAGAGGGCACATGAGGGCATGATGAGTGATGTCTGCTTTGTCTCCCTTAGGATCCCCTGGTTCCAGTATCCAATTATCTACGATATCAGAGCAAAGCCACGGAAAATCTCATCACCAACTGGGTCCAAAGGTAAAAATCCGGTGCGGTTTGGTGGCCGTGTTACTGACGGGACCGCAGAAACTCTGCAAATGCTGTTGCTAAATTACCAATGTTAGGGTGTATTCTGCATGTGCTGCTCCTACAGGCTCCATATCAGATACCCCACATCATATACTAGCCTCATATATAACCATAGCTTGGAGCGTTATTACCCCTTACTGGGCAATAGAACTACCTGTGCAGGCTGCTGGTGCCCTGAACGCAGATCATTTCATTAGTTGACAAGGACCTCTCGCTCCTCCTCATGTCCACGTGTTCCCGACCAGCATATTATTACTATCCGTGTACTCTTGGACGTTATTCTATATGTCAGACGTGGCGTTGTTTGTGGTAACGCTATCCCGTGTATCAGATCTGCAGATGGTGAACATTACCCTACGTGTCTTATCGCGCCCGCTGGCATCGGAGCTGCCCCTGATCTATCAGCGCCTTGGCTTGGATTATGAAGAACGGGTTCTACCCTCTATTGTCAACGAAGTGCTGAAGAGCGTGGTGGCCAAATTCAATGCCTCCCAGCTGATAACACAGAGAGCCCAGGTAAGGGTTAACATGCAGGCGTGGGCATAGCGGAATAAGAGGGTAACATTCCTTTAACTCCGGTGGACAATGTTTCTTCTCCCGTGACCGTGTCCGTGTCCGACCCCTGCCCAGGTGTCTCTTCTTATTCGTCGGGATCTGACAGAGCGAGCGAAGGATTTCAATTTGATCCTGGACGACGTTGCCATCACCGAACTGAGCTTCAGCAGGGAGTACACGGCGGCCGTGGAGTCCAAGCAAGTGGGTGAGTAACCGGACCACCCTCTGTCTTTCTTCTCTTACATCATCTTCCCGACGCCCACCAACTGCTTGCTGAACCCCCGGTTCAATGTTCTCTCTCGCCTCGCAGCTCAGCAGGAGGCTCAGAGAGCTCAGTTCTTGGTGGAGAAAGCAAAGCAGGATCAGAAGCAGAAGATCGTCCAAGCGGAAGGAGAGGCCACTGCCGGCAAGATGATATCCTGAACAACTTAGTCTCTTATATGGCTACGAGGGCTTTATTACGGTCACATGTGGTCATCGGCTTCCTATTTTTATTTATTTTTTTATTTCAAATGACACCGGATGCGTGTGATTCACGGCTTTCCTTTTGGGTTTAATCTAAAGGGAATTACAGAGAGGCTGTTCCTGTTCGGGATCATATTGTGATCCTGGGAGACGAAACCCCCAAATCTTATCGATTACCGCGGTGCAGAGAGATACATTTTTTGTAGGTATGTTTAGCGCATTTAGATAAAATAAGAGCCATTGATAAGGTGTATATTATATGTTCAGTCGTGATGAGAGACCGTGGGAGCTGCCGTTCCTCCATAAGTGTTTCATGTGTTTCGTGTCTCATTATCCTTGACCTGCTTTCTCACATTGGTGATGCGCTCAGTAAGAATCCCGGGTACCTGAAACTCCGCCGGATCCGGGCTGCGCAGAGCATCGCAAAGACGGTGAGTCCTCCTGTGATATTTCCCTCGGTGCGCTCTCCTACACCTAAACGTCGGCGGATGGGGTTAAAAAACTCCAGACATGGAGAGAACATATAGAAGTAGTATATAGTGTGGAATATCGAAGAATGTGCGCTCTCTTATTAACGAGCGTCATGCTGCTCAGTCTTAAAGCTTGTGGTTAAGACCTCTGTGGTTTCTATAGTTCCTCCAGGGATGGTATCAGCAGTGTCGGTAAATTGGAGCATTTATTAAAACAAAAGTATATAAGGTACCGGACAGTATGGACGTATAGGAACCGGCGGCTCTTCATTGCGCTGGATTCGGGTGATTTATACGGTTTATTTATACTGACACTGCGGATCTTTCTTGCCCGAGACAAACAGGGAAGTGGATACCAAACCTGGAAGAACCACGGAGATCTTAATCACAAGCTTTAGTGCAGACCTTGGGGCTTTGATAGTTCACTATATTGTGTCTTTTTACATGTTTTCTGAGTTATTTACCCCCATACTGTGAGAATCATACAGAGCGACTTCGCTTCTCAATGTGTAGTGAAGCGCACTCCTTAACTCCTGGTTAAGACGCTGATTTGGTCGCTTTGGGGCGCAGCGTATGCGCTTGTGTTTGTCCTGCTTGTTTTGCGCTGGCTCCATCATTCCCCTTGTGTCCCTCGTCTGAAATTTACTGGATCCGGCGCTGACTGCTATCTGACTCTCGTTCTATCATAGATTGCGGCATCGCAGAACCGGGTCTACCTGAACGCTGACAATTTGGTGCTGAACCTGCAAGACGTAACTTTCACCAGGTGAGGGCAGGCAGCTTGAGATCAGAACATGCGTGACCCTCCTGTACTGATCATTCATTCATTCATACATACATACATACATACACGCCCACATACACAACCACCTACACACCTTTTATACTGGCTTCCCGTACACATCCTCGCATTAACTTAATGTTTTTTGTTTTCTTTCCTTCTTCCCCCATCCCTTCATCTTGGAATCCTTCGCTTTGCAGAGGAAGGTGAGTACATCGATATCTTAACCCCTTTTACCCCATCTTGTCTGCACCCTCCCTATCATCTCCTGTGATGCTGTAAATGCCGTCCCTGTGCTCCTAGGGCTAACGCGTTTATCCCTTTCTGCAGTGACAGCCTTCTGACCAAAGACAAAAAGAAGTGAAGGACGCGGACCGACCGAGCCTCGTGATTTTTCTGGCCGCCCTGAACCTTTCCTGACCGCGCCACCACCTGTCCTGCCCACGGCGGGGAGGGCCGGAGCACTTAACCTTTACCCCCCAGCTTGAATGTGGACTCTGACAGCAAAAGAGACGCATTTACCCGTGAGAACTTTATAAAAAAATTCTAAGTGAAACATTTATTTTGTGGCCAATTATTTAGAAATACTTCTCAATAGAGCGTTCAGCAAACTCACTATATAACCAGGTTCCCTCTGTGTGTGTGTCTAGGTGTATGCGTTGTGTGTATGTTTCCCTGTGTGTGTGTGTATGTGTGTGGCCGTGGATGGCTAGGTGTGTGTGTGGCTAGGTGTATGTGTGGCCGTGGATGGCACTAAGGTAGGACTCTACGCCGGCTACACAGTTTAAACAAGTACACAAAGGTCAGTGTTGGCCAACTTTGCCAACGACAATGGAGGAGAATGGTTTTGGGGGTAATTATTTCTGAGGATTTAAGCGTCGCGGGGTGCTGGTTGTACAGCCAGAGGCGTTAGTTGCAGGAAGATGGAGAAGGTTCCGCCACTTTACAGATCTCTGACCTCACCTAGAGAATCGCGGACAGTTCTGGAGACCCCATCTCCAGTGTGATATAGATATTCCGGAGAGCGTTCGGGGGAATGGTGCGCAGTATAACGATGATCAGGAACGACTAAGGGGTCTCAATATGTCTGGTTTGGGGGGGGGGGGGTGGGATAGAAACATTTAAATACCCAAGAGATTTAACAAAATACAGAAGGGAAGTTTATTTCAAATGAGGAGGAAAGTTACAACAAGAGAGGCTGAGATGGAAGAAGTTCACAGAGAGGGCGGTAGATGAGTGGAACAGAGGCGTTAAAAGGTTAATAAAGGGAATTTAAACACGGATGGTGCAGGCCTAAGCCGACCCTGAATGTAAGATGAGGCCAAGGGCCGAATCAGCGTTAAATGGGCCGAATGGTTCTTATCTGCAGTCAAATTCGGTTTCTGATTTTGATAATACAGCAAGAAATACGGGGAGAAGGACGTTTCCTTTCTGTTGCAATGAAAAAGAAGTGTAAGCTCAATCGGTTTTGGTTGCTTGCACGAATATATTATATTACATCCGGCCTCGCGTTCTGTAAACGTTTATCGCTTTCCCGGCCGTCGGGGAGCTTGGTACAGAATGAAAAAGTTTGATAAAAAACGTCCAAACACTGCAGATGGTCCTCCGTGGCACGATGGCGCAGGCACGGCTCTGTAAATGGAGAAACAACAATTAACCGTCTCATCTGCCGCCATCTCTACCCCAATCACACAAATAATAATAACTAAAGCTTTTGCAACATATAGAAGTTTATTTACAAACGGCAGATGTTTGGATATTTACAAAACACAGCGTGGGGCCGAGTTGCTGGAGACCTTCGTGCTTCAAAGCATCAGCTCAGTGTGGGGTCTGAGCCGGGACAGTCACCCAAAATATCACATGACTGACAGCAACGGCGGCTCCAGGTCTGCAGATAAAGGGAGTTTATTGGCTCAAAATGAGATAAAACCAGGTTTCAGGTCACTGACCGACATTACTGTATACAGCGCTGGGGGTTATATTACTGTATACAGCGCTGGGGGTTATATTACTGTATACAGCGCTAGGGGTTATATTACTGTATACAGCGCTGGGGGTTATATTACTGTATACAGCGCTGGGGGTTATATTACTGTATACAGTGCTAGGGGTTATATTACTGTATACAGCGCTGGGGGTTATATTACTGTATACAGCGCTGGGGGTTATATTACTGTATACAGCGCTGGGGGGTTATATTACTGTATACAGCGCTGGGGGGTATATTACTGTATACAGCGCTGGGGGTTATATTACTGTATACAGCACTGGGGGGTTATATCACTGTATACAGCGCTGGGGGTTATATTACTGTATACAGCGCTGGGGGTTATATTACTGTATACAGCGCTGGGGGTTATATTACTGTATACAGCGCTAGGGGTTATATTACTGTATACAGCGCTGGGGGTTATATTACTGTATACAGCGCTGGGGGTTATATTACTGTATACAGTGCTAGGGGTTATATTACTGTATACAGCGCTGGGGGTTATATTACTGTATACAGCGCTGGGGGTTATATTACTGTATACAGCGCTGGGGGGTTATATTACTGTATACAGCGCTGGGGGGTTATATTACTGTATATAGCACTGGGGGTTATATTACTGTATACAGCGATGGGGGTTATATTACTGTATACAGCGCTAGGGGTTATATAACTGTATACAGCGCTGGGGGTTATATTACTGAATACAGCGCTGGGGGTTATATTACTGTATACAGCGATGGGGGTTATATTACTGTATACAGCGCTAGGGGTTATATAACTGTATACAGCGCTGGGGGTTATATTACTGTATACAGCGCTGGGGGTTATATTACTGAATACAGCGCTGGGGGTTATATTACTGGGGGTTATATTACAGGGGCTGGGGGTTATATTACTGTATACAGCTCTGGGGGTTACATTACTATATACAGTGCTGGGGGTGTTGTTCCTGTTTACAGCGCTGGCGGTTAATACTATACACTGTGTGCACGATTATGAGGCAAGTTGCATTTCTGAGGATTAATTATCCTTTTGAGCAACTTCGGTGCTCTTCATCAATCCAAAATGTTAAGAAACCTTAAACCTGAATATTTAGGAAAGTAAAGGTGGGTTTTCTAAAGGGAACATCCATGTGTGCGGAATTATTATGCAACTAAAAGAATTATAATTTTCCCATTTTATGTGTATTTTCATCTATTAAAGTGAGAATGCTAAGCAAACAACTCCAAATTTACAAATAAACATTTGTGACATTTCCAAAAAAAAAAAATCAGTGACTGATATAGCCAAACTTCTTCTCAGTAACAGTTAGAAGTCCTCCATTCGTGGCATTCTGCGGCAGTAACCCCAGCCTCCCAGACACCTTTCGGAGTTTAAGAAGGGCCCGCAATTTCTCAACAGGGTTTAGGTCAGGCGAGGAAGGCGGCCGTGTCATTATATTTTCATCTGTAAGGCCTTTACTGGCCAGTCGCGCGGCGGAGAACTTTGATGCATGCCATGGAGCTTTGCCGTGCATCGTCGTGTCTTCTAAAAACTGGCAGTAGGTTGGGGAGTTGAGTTTGAGTCCCTCTTTAACTCGAAAAGGTCCAGCCAGCTCATCTTTGATGATACCAGCCTGTACCAGTACCCCTCCTCCGCCTCGCTGGCGTCGGAGCCGAAGTGGCTCCGAACAGCACTGGAGGATAAACGCGTTCCTGGTGGCTTCATGTTGGTTTCTTCTCGAATCTCCGGCGGTTCATTCAACGCATTTCTTGATGGTTCTGCGGTTGCGCCCCAGTATCTAGGTTACTGCGTTTCCAGGGAAGGCGCCACAACTAAGCCCACCCCAGCACCCTTCTCTGAGGGTCCCAGCTTTCTGACCCACCTGGTTGCCTCACCTCCAGGTTACTTCTTCTTCACCGACAATCTCGGCTTCTCTCGCTCGGATGAGGACTTCTTCTGGACTTTCTCTTTCTTGTCTTTCCGAGCATTCAGATTCTCGTAGAGGGTACCTTCATCCCGAGGCCTGGAACACAACGTGCGTCAGACAGATGGAAAAACCAACAAACCAGCAGCACAGAGAAATACGCCTTCTCCGGGTCTCACTTTGATGATGGGGTCCGCGTTACTTTCATCTTGGACAGATTGAGTCCTAGGTTTCCGTACTCAGACTCTGTGACCTTTAAGTTCTGCAACACGAAAAAGTCTTGAGTATCAGAATCACCAAGAAAAACAAAATCCCATCCACATCTCCTCTATCTCCTTCCTCTCATACCACCCAACATCCTCATTCCCAAGAATCCCCCTTTCTGGCAAATCTCTCCTAGGGTCCCCCGGACCCCCCCCCCCGCATACCTCCACGGCCTTTAGCTTGTATTTGGTGGAGTCGATGAACTGGGCAATGGCCATATAGACAAACTTGTACTGAGCTTCTGTCTGCACCATCCCGGAGCGCTGGGACCGGACCATCTCGATGGTCTTCTGCACGTCGATGTCGGTGTCCAGACCTGGAGGGGACAGCCGGAGTGTGAGTGACGAAGATCACCCGTGGGGATCGTTTCACAAGAATGTGTAGAATTACCACCTTTTGTCTGAATCATTTCTACCAACATGTCGATGGCTATAATCGTCCCGGTGCGGCCAATCCCGGCGCTGCCAAGAGAGAGACGACAGGTCATGTGACATTTAAACAGGGCAGCAGATTATGAGTTCCAAGGACTGTGAACAGAAATCGGACGAGCCGGACTGATAGCGTGAAATGAATTCAACCATAGGCCTGTCCCATGCATGTTTAAGTTCCCTCACTGTATTACCCTCTACCACCTCTGCTGGGAGGCTGTTCCGCATTATCAGATAATAGGGAAAAAGAGGTCTGTACAATGAATAAGTAATGGGGGTCTGCGGTTACCTGCAGTGCACGATAATAGGCCCAGCTTTCGGGAGGCTCTCCTGCATCCGGTTGACCTCTCCCAGGAAACTGAGGACTCCTCCGGGATCGGTAGGAACTCCGTGGTCTGGCCAGCTGAGGTACTGGTAATGGGCAATGTTACGGAACATCTCCCGCTGGAAACAAAGGAACTTACCAATAAACCGATGCACGGAAATATTCTGGCAGATAAATAACGGGGGGGGGGCCAAGCAGAACCAATGTCACGGAGACCTTGGTGCCCGAAAGCTCTATACGTTCCGTGTTGGGCCGGCCGGGGATAATGTGACCCGGGTGCGGGGGGCGCTGTGATTCGGAAACCTCTTACCTGATCTGTAAGGGACACCCGTAGACTCCGCACTTTATACTCCATCGCTTCGTGCTCTTGAACGATCTCAACCTGGAACCTACCGAACTCCTTTACAGCAGCGCCGGCCTCCGGCCAGTAGGCTACGCATTTCGTCTAAGGGCAAAAGAAGTGGGCTTGTTTGAGTATGAAGGGTACGTGACGGTACTGAGAGTATACGCAGAAGGGGTTTGTATTCAGTAAAAGGCATTTGGCGCCCTCACCCGGCCCTTCTCTATCTCCTTGGTGGTCATGACGATGACCCGACTGTTCTCCTGCCAGACCATCTCCCAGAAGTCGGACGTGGTGGACGCCAGACACCCCTGGCAAGCGATGAAACGTTTGGGTGGATCGCCGTCTCCCCACAGCTGATTCTACATGGAAAAATATCGATATTATACCCAAACCATCGCTATCTAACACTCTCCCAATCACATCCAGTATGTCCCAGTATAACCCAAAGCCCTTCCAGTGTTTCCCCAGTACCTCCAGTATTACCCCAAATGTTTCCAGTATCTTCCCTTTCTGTAAAAGAAAAACCCTCAATCCTTTCCCAAGAGAAGAAGTCCCTTTCAGACTCTTTCCCAATCCGTCCGATCTCATCCAGCCTCCCTTCTTGGTTCCTATGGAGCGTCTCCCCCGTGCAGTATCATCCCCGGCCCGCCGGCCCGCCGGCCCGCTCCCCCCTCTCACCGTTACGTAGTTAGCGTTGATATAATCTGATCCCGGGATATTCTTATCTCCGCATTTTAAAATAACACGAGTGTGATCAACTGCAGAGAGAGAAGAAGGGATGAGAAGGATAAGAAAGGAGAGATGATGATGATGACGATGATGATGATGATGACACCAAACAAGAAAGAGGAAGCCCAAGAATTGTAGGAAAGTAGACAACGACCAGGAGTGAGGATAGAATATGAGTAGGAGCAGAGAGATGTGGGACAGGGCAGGTATATAAGTATATATATATCGGGGCAGGTATATATATATATATCGTGACTTACACGGCAGGATATTCTTGTATCGATTTTTGCTCTTGTTTTCCGGTTTCTGACCTTCTTTTCTATCATAAAGTAGTTTTGATTCCAGCTTTTGGAGAGCCTGAGCGGGAAGAGATCAGACCAGAACGATGTAAACGAGGGAGGCTTCCGTCTGAGTTGTGTGAAGGATTGCAGCGACGTACACAACCGTTCAAAAGTTTGGGGTCACTTTGAAATGTACCTTGTTTTTTTGGCCCTTTATCACTCCTATCACTCCTGCGTTCCAATGGTTCTTTATCACTCCCATCACTCCTGCGTTCCAATGGCCCTTTATCACTCCCATCACTCCTGTGTTCCAATGGCCCTTTATCACTCCCATCACTCCTGTCTTCCAATGGCCCTTTATCACTCCCATCACTCCTGCGTTCCAATGGTTCTTTATCACTCCCATCACTCCTGCGTTCCAATGGCCCTTCATCACTCCCATCACTCCTGCGTTCCAATGGCCCTTTATCACTCCCATCACTCCTGTGTTCCAATGGCCCTTTATCACTCCCATCACTCCTGTCTTCCAGAGGCCCTTTATCACTCCCATCACTCCTGTGTTCCAATGGCCCTTTATCACTCCCATCACTCCTGTCTTCCAATGGCCCTTTATCACTCCCATCACTCCTGCGTTCCAATGGTTCTTTATCACTCCCATCACTCCTGCGTTCCAATGGCCCTTCATCACTCCCATCACTCCTGCGTTCCAATGGCCCTTTATCACTCCCATCACTCCTGTGTTCCAATGGCCCTTTATCACTCCCATCACTCCTGTCTTCCAGTGGCCCTTTATCACTCCCATCACTCCTGTGTTCCAATGGTACGTTGTGTTTGCTGATCCAAGTTTAACCCCTTAATGACAAAGCCCATACAATGTTTTCAATGGGTTTAGGGACCGCCCATTGTCCTTAAATGGTTAAGTTTTAAAGGATAATTGATGGTTAGAAACCCTTTTGTAATTACGTTACAGCCAGAAATCTCCTTGTTTTCCACCAAAACAGCTGAGTGACCCCAAACCGCTGAACGGTAATGTATGTTGGCATAAAACAAAAAACACAAATAAATCCTCAGAATATCCCAGAACGAGTGAAAAAAAACAAAATATGCGGGAAGGAGAGTGTCTGGGAGGGGGTCTCGCAATTAAAGAGACAGATGTCAGCGAGACGCGTTTAATGATTGAATTACTCACATCGAACTCTTCCCAGAACCCGGCCTTCGCTGTTTGCTCCACCGACTTTTTATCCAATTCTTTCATCCGATTTTCTATATCAGCTGCATTGACTCTTGTGGAGTAATACGGCTGCCGTCCCGGGGAGGAATAAATGAAACAAAAATGTCAAATAATCTTTAAAAAGGACATATATACATCATTGTGGAGGAGCTGCTAATCTCCTCTGCGTCATCACAATTATTATTTAGATAACCAGGATGCTGAGGGGTCACTATGGGGGGTGCGGCGGGTGAGGACCCCACCGGCTGACCTGTTCTACATATTATTTATTTCAAATCTATGTATTATTATTATTTCCCCCAGAATTTGAGGTTTAAGCCATCATGGGGGGGTGAGAGAGATGGCATCAGAGCCGACACAACGTGGTGACGTCCCCGCTCCGGGATGCGGTGTCCACAGGGGCCGACACCAACCTCGGTGACGCCGCGGCCAGGATTATACACATCGTGAATATCCACCTCAGTTATGCAGAAATTGGCCAACAGTGAAGCGCCCCCTGCTGGATCATTCAGTGGCAGTGAAGAGAGATGTGGTGGATGCGAGCTGAGGACCTCCTCCCTGATGCCCCTCTTTCCTCCCTGATGCCCCTCTTTCCTCCCTGATGCCCCTCTTTCCTACCTGATGCCCTGATAATGTGTAAAGAAACAGCAGGAAATGTGTAAACCTTTTTCAAGTACACCCGAGCTCCCGTTATCTCCTCGATGTCCTTCTTCCTGTATTCGTCGATAAGATCTGTGAGGGAATCAAACATTGCGTCTCCCAGAGTGTATTTCTCACCCTGAAAAAAACAAAATGGGGGGAAAAGTCATGAGAGGGGAAGAAGCCGAAGCAGGAGATCGCACAGCGTTACTGCGCATGGGCATCACCTTGCACGAGATCTTAATGTGGGTGACTTTGAAATATCCATCTTTCTCTTCTGCGGTGAGGATGGAGATGACAAAGTCTCCGGGTTTACTCCGACTCTCTCTCACCAGGAAAGTCCAGGGTTCTCCTTTCTCCTGTAACAGCCTCTCGGCCTCCAGTCCAGAGAGATATCCGTGATACCAGCTGTGAAGAGACAGCATTAAGTTACATTTAATTTATCACTCCCATCACTCCTGTGTTCCAATGGCCCTTTATCACTCCCATCACTCCTGTGTTCCAATGGCCCTTTATCACTCCCATCACTCCTGTGTTCCAATGGCCCTTTATCACTCCCATCACTCCTGTGTTCCAATGGCCCTTTATCACTCCCATCACTCCTGTGTTCCAATGGCCCTTTATCACTCCCATCACTCCTGTGTTCCAATGGCCCTTTATCACTCCCATCACTCCTGTGCTCCAATGGCCCTTTATCACTCCCATCACTCCTGTGTTCCAATGGCACGTTGTGTTCGCTGATCCGAGTTTAAGTTTAAAGGGATAATTGATGGTTAGGAAACCCTTTTTGCAATTAAGTTTCCTTATTTTCCACCAAAACAGCTGAGTGACCCCAAACCTTTGTAACTTTTTAAGTAATGGTCGTTTTATGCAACACAAATGTCTGTTGACGAAAAAAGTGGTGACAACATTTTTAGATGGGATCAACTGGACTCAGCGGATCTGAGATGATCTCTGAGGGATCGTGTATAAAGCGAGGCTCGTTGTGAAACTGATTTGCAGAGTGAACCCCGCGTACGACACGATGCCTGTGGGGGCCGTCCGGTGGATGTCAGCATTTGGGATCCTTCCTTACTTCTCACGGAAGCCCCCCCCCCGTGTATGTGGTTTAGGGGATCTTAAATGGAACGCGAATAAAGTTTTCTTTTGCAATGTTTTGCCCATTGTGCACATATTGAAACATTTTTAACATAATTAATAAACAACATTTTTTTATTAAAAATACATTTTATATTTTTAAACTAGTTGTAAGCTTTGCCCCATAAACTGGAAGTTATTACTGTATACAGTGCTGGGGGTTATATTACTGTATACAGCGCTGGGGGTTATATTACTGTATACAGCACTGGGGGTTATTACTGTATACAGCGCTGGGGGTTATATTACTGTATACAGTGCTGGGGGTTATTACTGTATACAGCGCTGGGGTTATATTACTGTATACAGCGCTGGGGGTTGTTACTGTATACAGCGCTGGGGGTTGTTACTGTATACAGTGCTGGGGGTTATATTACTGTATACAGCGCTGGGAGTTATATTACTGTATACAGCACTGGGGGGATTATATTATTGTATACAGTGCTGGGAGGTTATATTACTGTATACAGCGCTGGGGGTTGTTACTGTATACAGCGCTGGGGGTTGTTACTGTATACAGCGCTGGGGGTTATTACTGTATACAGCGCTGGGGGTTGTTACTGTATACAGCGCTGGGGGTTGTTACACATGCTTGCTCTTTATAAAGTTGAGACATTGTATCTTTCAGTTGTTACAGAGGTCGGGTCCCTGGTCACGGAATAAATAAACTCCCGGCAGTTTGCCCGTGTTTGTTTGGCAATAATCCATTCTGAGTCAAAAGCATTTCCACGAGAGTCCTTCTAGCTGATTAAGACTGAGGCATTCCATTGTCGACAACCAGGATTGGTCTAAGATAACAGCCTTGAACCAGTAGCGTACCTAAAGGGGGGCGGGGGGGGTCCGCCCCAGGTGCCATTGATCAGGGGGTGCCACAACGGCCACCTAACACGGGCCCGCAGCTTACTGCTCTTTTGCCGCCCCCCGTTCCGGGGAAAGAGTTGCCCACCAGTAATACCAGTAAGCCCCCATTTAAATAAACCCTTTTTTTTGTTTTATTTTCGTTACTCCGTCTCTATGTTCTGCATTTATAATAAAGCTTTTCAAGTTCTGCTCGTCCGGCTCGGCCCTAATACACGCCGTGTGTAATGTGCCGGGGGGGGGCATTTTGCATTTCATGTCACGGACGGTGCTGTGCTTGGCGGTGTGCACGGTGCCGCGCTTTGTGACCGCGTGCATTCTGAAGGCCGAGATGTTGCGGTTGACGTGTGAAAAGTCACATGATGGAAATTTCAGCGACACAAACATTTCAAAACAGCAAATTTTCCAACCACAAGAAGGAAGAAGTGAGGACAAAGAGGCCGGGTGTGTTAGAGCGGGGGGGGGGGGGCAGTAGCCACAGAGAAGGGCAGAACGATGGGGCAGTTTATTAGGAGGGGTAGAGGCGGTGGGGGTTCGTTATTAGGCTGTAGGCAATGGATGGGACGCTGGTGGGAAGCAACTGGTCAGAAACGGATGGATGAGGGTGATAGGGGTGGTAGAGAGGAATTATGAGGTGCTGTGTGTGGGGGGGTGATGTTTATGGAGGTAGCCTTTATATTGGGCAAAATGGGGCAGTTGTCTAGATGAGCGTCAGCGGCGTGGGGAGGGTAAGAAGCGGGTTGTTGGTGTCCGGGGAGGCTGATGGGTACGTAGCGGTGGCAGGTCGGGCAGCGATGGGGGTGTCTGGAGAAGGTGGCGGGGGGGGTGGAGGGTATCGGGGGGGGGATTGGTTTAGGGAGACGAGGCGGGTGCTTTAATTTGTGAGAAAGAAAAAAAAAACAGAAAAGGGAATAAAAAAGCAGAAGATGTTCTACAAAAACTAACGTTATACGGAGTGCAGCCGCACGTCAAGCTGTTCTTATATCAGGGACCCCTAGGCGCTGGATCGCTGATGTAAAGTCAGTGAGCTTGGATTGCAACTCCCTCCTTAGTGAATACAGCCCTAAACCCCTGCCATTAAAGGTTTATGATGTATATTCCGTATTTGCCAAAATATTGAAGTTACGTCAACTTTTAGCGAAATCAACGACAAATTGCGATTCGCCTACACAGCCACGGTATGCGTGGGTGCCACAATCCGTTAATAAGAAGAAGTCGGCTCCGCTCCAGATCCCTCCTTTGGTCAACAGAGAGAGCGTCGGGGCTGTAATCCATGAACCCTGAGCACACGCCAAGTAACGGAGGACACACGTGATACACGTAATCCCTGGGCCTTGTACACTAAACGGCGCGTTATGGCAAGTTGGAGCATCATAACGCCAGTGAGTTTCACCAGCAAGGAGGGCCGTGCCCTGCATAATGTATTGTTAAATCCTTGAGATGAATGAAATCTATCAATCTATACATTGTGCGGGGTTCCTGCAGGACACGGCCATTTATATGACAATATGTCATCTAACCTGAGCCCGCTGACGGGCAGGGCTGGTCCCCTACAGGGTTACTTGAGGCTAAAAGCCCGGTTCCTTCCATGAATGACACCTTTGTATGAGGGGAATGCAAATGCCGTATATGAAAAATATCACATCAGAATAGATGGAAATCAAGAGCGATAAAGACAAGAGACAGACACAGAAACGCGGAGAGACAGACAAGGGCAGCGAGACAGAGGAAGAGACAGAGACCTAATGGAATTTAGATAGCGTGATATAATAGTTATCCACCCTGCTGAAATACGGACCTGAATCATACCTCCCAAGTGTCTCTCTTTAGAACAGACATTCCTTTTTTGGAGTCTGTTTTTCCTCCCCAATGTCCCTGAATGTTTGCTGGGTATGAGGGTATCGCAGGGTTCTACAGCCCTAAAAGCCCCGATAATGTGTATAGAACCGGGGGGGATTCTGTAACCCCCCCCCAGCATATTTTAAAGGGACCGCACAGCCATCAGGTTGGTTGAAGCGCAGGGAAGGCTGGCTGTCTCTTTAAGTAACGCGTCGTGTTTCTCAAGACAGGCGAGAATCGGTTACTAAAATAAAGCACCTAAATTTGCAATTCTTTCTCACTTCCTCTGCCTGAAGAGCCGGAGCTGCGGGGGATCGAGGCCGACCTCATCCTGTCCACCGAAACGTATACATCGTGTCCCTTCATTTAACGGACTATTAATAGCGACCACAGAAGTCCCGCCACATATCAAACCGGCGTCCCGACACCAAAATCACTAGAGCGACCGTAATACACGCGTGTTATGGTGTTTTGTAGAATGTTTAGGGAGAGACGTGAATGGGTTAAAGCTGAGCTCTCATACCGGGGGGGGGGGTTGGTGTACCCCCCATTACCTCCATGGGCAGTATCGCGATATGCTATTCAGAAAGCAAAATGGCCATAGAGGTCCTGCGCGATGTGTTACCCAAATGGAGTATAGACACATAAGAACATCATTGTCATACCTACTAACACGCCTAAATGCAGTGAGACAGTCCTGACCGGGTCCCAGCTGGTACCCCAGTCTCCTAGGTTTGTGTATGTCCACCGATGGTGGTCTATAGCTCTTATTGCCCACCCCTAGTCCGCAATATATAATGGAAACTCATACTATAGAACCAGCGGCAATAAAAAAAAAAAAATAATGGTAAATTAATTGCACCCTCCTACACCCCAATGTGCCAACATATTATACAAAGACTCCATTGGGGAGGACTAAGCAACCCCTGCCATAAAGCAACCTGCACAGTCAGGTGTGAGAAGGAGGCTGGCATCCAGATGTCCTACGATGGAGTCCTCGAGTAGTGATAATTCGGTGTGACTCCGCTCTCTAATTACCGTGAGATTGTATCATTCCAGGGCAGTTCCCCTTTACGTGGCTTCTGTCTATTACAGGAATCCCGATTCTGGTTACTGCAGCCTGCGGAGCGATTACCCAACATTCCCCAGCAACACCGCAGGAAGGCTGAGCACCACCGAAGCCAAAATATACACTGCGCAATAATGTCTAAAACCTCCACTCCGGGTCTCAGTACAAGGAAACCTGTAGGGTCATCCGATTCCCTGCGATGAATACCTCCATGGGTGCTTATAATACCCTCCCAGGGTCATTCACACACCTCTCCGGTATTCATGCACCTCCCTGGACATTCACACACCTCTCCGGTATTCATGCACCTCCCTGGACATTCACACACCTCTCCTACGTCTATGGGTGATGAATGTTGGCTGCTCCTGGGGTAAAATTATATTATGTTACTATATTTTTGATTATTCTGTCTTGGACACTTGGATGACTCACCGTTCGCTGGTGGGGTCGGAAGAGTTCAGAGGGTACTTAAGCTGAATGAAATGCCCCTCTGTGTCCTGCAGAGACGCATGCTCCCCCATGTAATATTCCACCAACTCAGACAGTGTGGCAAACTGTTCTCCCCCGTATAGATCATAATAGTCGCCTGTGTTCTGGATCCGGATGTGGGTCACAGAATCTTCCAACCTGCAGGGTTTAAAATATCACGTAGTCATTGGCCAAGAAGGTCCTGGGTCGTTCTTCTATAGTCTATAATATTCCTTCCCAAAATATATATACTCGTCTACCTAGACAATCTTCTACGGAATACCGTCCTACCTCTGAAGACCTGGACATCTTACATGTTTATGTTACTTTATCATCAAGTTCCCCAACAGGACTGGCTGAACCTTCCAAACCACACACCCATGCTTGGCCCTCACCATGCGGTGCCCCCTTACGGAAGGCGAGTACTTGCGGCTCATACCTGACAGACAGGGTGAAGTCTTCTGGCCTCTTTTTGCTGGGACGGACAAGAAAACTTCCGGGAACCCCTCGAGATTTCAGGCGCGCCTCAGCCTCCAATCCAGTAACATCTCTATGAAACCACCTGACGGATGCAGGAGATCGGAAATGGGATTAGAAACGGGAGTTAAAGGGAGCGAGGGGTAGTAGGAGAAATTTGGAGGGTATGACTTAAATGGAAGCGAGTGACAACAAAGCTTGGACGAGGAATGGAAGCGAGACACGGTGTGAATGATGAGTAATTAGAGTGGTGGACCCGGTCGCAGTTGCGGTGGGCTTAAGGGGCAGGTGCCCCTTATGCTCTGCGTTAATGTGGCCGTAGAGGCCGCATAGGCCCAGTCTGTCCGGTTCTGACTGGGCCTATTTTAAGGTAGGTCCTGGAGCTGCAGCTCCATCAGCCCCTAAGTCAATCTGGCCCTGCCGCGGCCCGGCCCGATGGCCAGTCCGTGCCTGCCAAGCACCAAAACGCTTGTATGTGGGCCACCAAACATTCAATCAAAAATGGTGACTTGGACCACAGAGAAGACCAACGTTTGTAGTTCGTTTCAAGCGCCTTCCAAGCGTTCTGCGTTTCCTTCAGCTAGAAGGTTATTCCAGGTATCTGCGACCCATTTCTGTGAATTTCCACCTAAAGATGCTGCTCTACAACTTTTTGACAGTTGAACTTTATTCCATGACACATTTCAAGGGGTTTCTAATAATTCCGTGTACGTCTTCGGGATTCCATATATATATTTCCTGGCACCGTGTTAATTAACCTCACCATAGATCTGACTCCAGAGCCGTATCTCAATAATAAGGTCTCGGAGATTATCTATGAAATGGAAACTAGTGTCTCACTCTTTCCTCTGCTTATACCTCTAAGTC